>NW_026136908.1:0-37500 GCF_905237075.1 Dicentrarchus labrax | reverse complement strand
GAGTGAAGCAGTTGGAGGCTCTGACTGTGTGTCACACTCAATATCTGCTCTTTATCGACAGCTAACGGACACTAATCAATACAAACGGGTTCCTCACCTTTCTACCGGTAATGTTCTATAAATAAAACTCTGCTTTCACTCAATAATCATCTGACTTTGGAGCTAAATGAGGGACACTTCACAAATTTGCGTGTCATCCTTTGTAGGCCGAGGAGTCAGGCAGCCAATCAGACCCCCGTGTTTCTTAAAACGAACATAGCCGATCTTCTTAAAACGAAGCCGTCCGGAAATATTGGCCAATCAGAAGGTATCCGATCTTCTGAAAACTGGCGGACAGCTCTCTGTCGTGAGCAGCAGGAGTGGGTCGGCCGGGCGCTGTTCACCATGGACAGCAAGGGGAAGACCTCTCTCACCACCGACCTCAACCTGTTGTGGGATCCCTCGCAATCCATGCTTAGCCACCCGCCTCCCCAGCCGCCTTCTTTGCGTGCCGGTTGTTCCTCTGGATGCCCGTTCGTCTGTGGGGTGTCCGGCCGGCATTCGCCCAGCCTGGCTGCAACAAGCCATTTACCAAGGCTGGGCTCTACAAGACCATCCGGAGGGTCTTGGACATCGACAGCTGGTACTTGATGGTCACCGAGTACCTGGAGTGCCGTCGGTGTCAAAGAAAGGTGGCTGGATGGTCGCAGGAGGTTGTGAAGCAGCTGGAGCCGGGACACATTTGTCAGTTCCCGGCTATCCTCACTTACCAGCTGTCCTGCGACCGGCGGGTCATTTCCATGCTGTGTGAGCGTACTCGGGGGAACAGCTCTACAAGAAGCTGTGTGAGGTCAACAGCGAGTCCTGGATGCGCTGGTCCATGCACTACCTCAGCGTCATGGAGCCCTTCACGTCGATGGGTGTCGTGCGTATGTGCACCCCACCACCACCGATGCCACCCGTTCCTCAACCCGGGAGGCTCTTGACGGTGTACGGCCACCGGTACCGGGACGCTGGGGTAGAGCCACCACAGCTCCTCTACGTCGACCGGGACTGTTGTTCCTCCTACGGCCGATCGGGGGCAGTCGCTGCTCTGTTTGCGGACTGGGACGAGCTGGTGGTCCGGTTGGACATCTGGCACCTGATGCGGCGCCTTGCGTCAGGTGTCACAACCGAGTCAAGCTGGCCACGGCCTCAGTGGGGTTGTGGACAGAAGAGGTGTTGTCCGAGAGGAGGATCGATGAGCTCATCGAGCTCTATGAGGCCCTGTCCCCGTACGTCAGGGCCAGAGTCATTTACCCTCCTCGCCATAGGGACAGGCCAGCTCAGGGGCGCTTCAAGGCAGCTAAATCATCGCACACCAGCATTGCTGTTGTGGAAAGCATGAAACGGTAAGGCAAAGTTTGAAAAAAAAATGTAATATGGAAATGTAGCCTAATCTTGAAATGTCACTTCTCCATCACGTTCATTATGGTCAATGTTGTTTTTGCAGCTGCCTGGTCGGACAGACCTCTGGACCTGCCACCTGGCCGAGCGCCAGTCGTGTGGTGGAAGCAGTATGCACCCAGCTGTGTAACCTCTATCCCTCCATCACCAAAGTGTACGGGAGCCGGAGGACACGCTGGGATTGCATACTGCTGCACTATCACCACATCAGCGACTTGGTGCTTGGCCACCAGAGGCTGATGGCTCGGGTGTCGATTCAGCTCTTTGAGCTAAATCAGAGGACCCTCTCCCAGTGGTAGGTGAAATGGACAAAGCTCTGGTCAGTCATTTGCATAAAATGTACAATGTAAATAATGAGTGTTTAATGACATTCCATTATGCTCTCAGGTTCGTGAAAACCCAGTGGGAAAAGGAGAGGATTGTGTTGGCACCGGGACCAGCAGCAGCGGTGGGCTCGGCAGTGGCGGCAGCAGTGGTGCCAGCGGCGGGCTCGGTGGCGGTGGTGGAGCGTCCCACGGCTAAGGAGGTGGTGCACAGACACATCAGGCCACAGCCGGCAGCGGTGGCGGCGGCTGTGGCCCCGGCCTGGCCATCGGCACCACCTCCCACAGCAGCTGCAGCAGGACCTTTTTCCAGGGCCACACAGTCCCAGGACCTCTTGCAGTGCTGGCAGAGGCTGATGGTGCTCCTCCTTTTGTTCGACCTCCACGAGGACCGGGACCTTGCCGTGGTGTGGAGGCTTCTCACCAACACCGGTCCACATTCAGGATGGGATCATGGACAGTTTCGGGGACTTGGTTGCCTCACCTGTATCACACTGTCATGCATCTGTCTTCTTCCCTCACAGTGTCATACTGTCATCCCACTGCATTGTGTACACCTGTGCTGCTTTGACACCTTACACTGCCTATGCTGTGATTGATGTGCTGTTTAAAAAAAACAAAACTAATTGTGTATGCCATGTCTGTTCCTCCCTGATGTGCTACTGTTGTTCTAAACCAGGCTGTTCTGTGTGCGCACTGCCTATGCTGTGATTGATGCGGTGTGGTTATCTCACCCTGATATTTCAGGCTCAAGCTACTGTTGTTTAACCCCTTTTTACCTCCGGGTAGGAATATCATTCTGCATGCTAACCGCACGTCTTAGGTCGTCTTTTGCGCTTGAGTGCGCATGCGCAGAGACGGAGAAGAAAAGAGAAGATTGCGAGGCCATGCTAATCTTCTCTATTTTGTTCTAATTTTAGTATATGTGCTACCGGAGTAACACAACAGAACCCTGTCTCTGCGGGGTATCTATAGGGGGTCTGTCCAGAGAGAGTCCGGACTCATGGTGCCACTCAGACCCCCTTTAGAAACGGCTCTCAGAGTGCTGACAACAACAGGAACCAGTGAGTCCTGAACCTACACTGACCCACCAACACCCAACTGAGCCCACATCAACCCGTCTGTGTCCCGGACGCTCTGCTGAGGAGCACAGGGGGCTGATGGGAACTAGGCGTTACGTCAGGCTGCGAGGATTGGCGAGAAATGTAGCTCCTCCCCCTCCCACACACACACACACACACACACACACACACACACACACACACACACACACACACACACACACGCATTTTATTTTCACTCCAACTGTCAGCTGCAGTTCCATAAAGTCCCCAGCAGGTGTCAGCCTATGAGCAGTGTATGGAGGAGGGCCCTGTTGTAGTCTGAACATTGACAGTCTGCTGTATATTACAGTCTGCTGTATATAACAGTCTGATGCACATTAATAACACACATTATTTATATTCCTTCATGTCAGCTGTTGTTTTCTTTAACAATCAGACACAAACTCTCCTTTATGTTTCGGGCTGTGGGAGGAAATCAACTAAAAACAGATTCTGCTCATTAAGAATCAGAATCAGAACCAGAATCGGGTTTATTGCCAAGATAGTTTTTACAGTACAAGGAATTTGTCTTGGTGCATAAAAATCACACAAAAATAAAATACTTATAAAAATATAAATAAATAAAGATAGAAAGATCCAAACTGTACAGGAAATATATTCCTGCTACCAGTGACAGTAAGTACACAGTGTAGGGTAACAGAGGGAGAGCAACCATGAGTGCAGTGTCTGGGACAACAGCAGACCTCAGCAACTCTTCAGTTTCTCTTCGTGAAATCTGTCACCTTACAGTAAAGACTGGAGAGGAAAACCTCTGAGGAAGCTCTGTGATTGGATGTTTGTCAGTGTAATGCATTCTGGGAGTTGTAGTTCAGTTTTTATGTCCACAGGCTTCTTGTGGTTTTGATTCTCTATGAAATAAACAGATCACTGGGACTCAGGTACCGAGCCCGTAGCCCTCAGGGAAAACTTAATACGACTAGTTTATCTGTTCCCATTGTCCGTTGGTACCGTGGACCCCTGCACCTCCACCTTCGCCCACTGGCTTCATCCCTGAACTAAAGCTGACTTATGAACACTGAGGATTGGGGATGTGGCAGGGGACCTCTGGCCTGTGTGACCTGTCCTGTCTCTGGTAATCCCTGCAAGGATTTATACCCCTAAACCAAAGGAAACCCTGACAGTTCTAAATAATCAGTCATACAGTTATACTGACACCTGGTCGACCCGGGGAGGTCTCTGCTTCTCCTAAGGCTCTCTGTCCTCACTCATATGAGGTGTGTTATGTGCCCTGAAGTGTGGAAGCTCTGGAGCTGACCTTTCTCTGCTTGGAGGGTCTCACAGAGTCTTCCTCAGAATAAAGAAGGAACTGAGAGGTCTTCTTTATGTTTGAACTCATTTTTATTTTCCCAATTACCAGTCTTGCTTTACAGATTCAAAATAAAAGAAAATAAAAAACCAGCTTTGCACCAGAAAGGCTTGTTTCCTTTTTAAGGTTCAGTTTTATGGTCACACCAATGCTGCTCTCTGTCAGCCATTTTAGACCTGAACGGAGCTGGTCCCAACCACAAAAATAGTTATAAGTAAGTTATTTGTTCTTATTAGGCTAACAACACTCTTTGAATCATAGTAATATGTGATACGTAACAGCAAGAATAATGATGATTACATTGAGTAATAGAATGATGAATAAGGCCCACATAGGTAGAACATAAATGAATAATAGGACAATTATAAAGCATGTGAATAAAAATAGGATCAATGAATGGAGTAATAAAAATGATCAACAAGGTAAACGAGTAAAATGATAAAAATGATTATATAGATTGACATTCTCATACTAACAGTTAAAACCTATTAGCTTCCTGTTGGAGACCCACATCTCATCACAGGACACAAACATAAATGAGTAAAAATGATCAATGCATCATAAAAAGGAGTACAAATAAAATAATGAATCATAAAACATAATAAGAAGTAAGCACAGAATAAAACCGGATCCTGACAATGTTCCTGTCGGCACTCGTTCTGATGGAGGAATCCTGCTCGTGGTTTTGTTTTTCTATCGTTGTTTTTAATATTCGTAGACGAACGAGAACAACAATTGAATAAAGTTCTGCTCCTTCAACAGGTGTCAGTCAGGAAACATGGAGTCTGTAATCCTAAAGTGTGTATTCAGGAAGGTTGGACATATACAGCATGATGTAGCTTTACAGTGTGTGTGTGTGTGTGTGTGTGTGTGTGTGTGTGTGTGTGTGTGTGTGTGTGTGGATACTATTATAAAACTATATAAACAGTTAGATTGCAAATAAACAATACTGTACAAAGGAAACATCAGTATGCAGAGCAACAACACATCTCATGTCCCTCCCACCTGAGTGGAGAGGAGGAGGAGAGGAAGAGCCCTAAATATTATAAGATAGTATTCTTAAAACCTTCAGTTTAAATAAACCAACTGCTGTTAAATGACGTTCCATATGTTACAGTCCTAATAATGGAGTTGGTGGAGATCATAAAATGATACAGCTGCTCTGGTGTTCGGATTTCAGATTTTCTGTTTCTTGTTGCTGTTTCTTCTTCAACTCATCAATCTCTTCTTTCAGTTTAATTTCATTATGAGTTTTGAGGTTTTGTAACAGATCGTAATCTTTGCCATGTTTCTTTTCTATCTCTTTCATTTGTTTCTCATGTTCTTCCTTTATTTCCTTTATTTCCTCCATGTGTTTGTCTACCAACTTTTCAAAGTCCTCTGTGTATTTCTGTTTGAACTCATTGAATTCTTCAGCCTGTTTTCTGGCTTCTTCTTCGTATTTCTTCTTCATTTCTTCTGTTTTTTTCTTATAGTTTTTCTCCAGTTCTTTTCTCTCCTTTTCCTCTTCTTCTCTTCTGATTCGATCCTCTTCTTTTCTTTTGTTTTCATAGTTTTCTCTCTCCTGTTCGTATTCTTCTTGCAGCTTTTTAAGTCTTCTTTGTTCCTCCTGTCGTCTCTGTTCATCTTCTTGATATCGTTTATCCCACCATTCTTTTCTTTCTTTCTCCGAGTTCTCTCGTTGCTTTCTCATCTCTTCTCTGCTCTGCTCCAACTGTCGGTCAATGGTTTCCTTTTCTTCTGATTCAGACTTTATTTTTTTCTTTCTTTTTTCTGCTTTCTGTTGTTCCATTCTTTTCTTCACTGCCTCAAGTTCCTCCTCATGTTTTCTTTGAAGCTCTTCCTTCTCTCTCTGCATCTCTTCTTCTTTCTCCTTCAGGATCCTGTCCACTTCCTTCTGTATCGCTGCTTCGGCCTCTTGGAACATCTCTGAAGTGAAGCAGCTGCCACCATTGTGCCTCACCATTTCTTTGGACTTTGTCAGTAAGTCTCTGACTTGTGTGCGGTCTGTCTTATTCTTGTTATTGAAGACCTGGTATCTTCCTCCACAGTCACGTATCAGCTTTTGCAAAACATCATCGCACTCTTCTATATAACCCTCAATTGTTTGACTGAGATCATCTCCTCTGGTGAATATAATGA
This sequence comes from Dicentrarchus labrax, assembly GCF_905237075.1. Lineage (NCBI taxonomy): Eukaryota > Metazoa > Chordata > Actinopteri > Moronidae > Dicentrarchus > Dicentrarchus labrax. Next base: position 31,180 of record NW_026136908.1, on the reverse strand, counting down.
TGATGAAATCTTGAGACTTCTTGCCAAAATATTTCTTGATCAGTTCCACAGATTCTTTTTCCTCCTTTGTAAAGCGACCGATCTGCAGCACCAGAAGGAACACATGAGGTCCAGGAGACAACAAGCTGATGCATTTCACAAGCTCCTGTTGAACATCATCAGTGGACAAAGTTGTGTCAAACAAGCCGGGAGTGTCGACCACAGCAACAGTCCGACCATCAATCTGACCTGTTGCTTTCTGGCAGTGTTTGGTGACAGACTTTGTGCTGGCAGTAGATTTAAAATGTTCTTTGCCCAAAATGGTGTTTCCAGTTGCACTCTTCCCACTGCCAGTCTTCCCAACCAGCACCATCCTGAGACACTCTCTGTTCTGAATTCCATCATCTATTCCCATCTGACTCTTCTGTTTCAGATCCCTCACTTCAGCCTTAAGTTTTGTGACCTTCTCCATCTGAGCTTTAGTGAACATGTCCTTTGTGAAGCATTTGGATCCTTCAACTCTCATCTTGTCCACAGCTTCCAACAGCTCTGGGATCTGCTGCTTGTCCTTGATGTTGAGAACAACATATCTTCCTCCACAGCTCTGACAGAGCTCCTGGATGTCTCTGTTTTCTTTCACAAAGTTAACAACAGCTGGAGCTGTAGGATCTGAGTCCACAGTGAACAGAATGATGGTGAAGTCATTGACTCGAGAGCTGAATGTGTTCTGGATGGTCTCTAACTCTCCCTTGTCTTCATCAGTGAGGGGACCCACAGGTAGGACCAGGATGAAGGCATGGACACCCTCAGGATCACAGAGGGAGATACTCCTGAGTGATTCCTCCATCACTGCCTCCTTAGGTTTTCCATACAAGGCAGGCAGCTCCACCAGGGAAACCCAATATCCGCACACCTCTCCCTGATGTCTAACACACTCTGAATGAAGCTCTGAGCGACCTAAAATGGCCTCGGCTGCTGAAGTCTTCCCTGCTCCTCTCCTCCCACACAGAACCAGGTTTAAGGATGTTCTGATGGGTTCAGACTTTGGTCTCATTGTCTCTGCAGTGAGGGTGAGGAAGGTCCCTTTGTTTTCATGCACAATCTTCTCAATCTTCTGCATTAACACTTTAGGGCTATCTTCCAACATGCTGTAGTATCTTCCTCCACAGTCTGTAAGGAGCTGATTCACAGAGACACTTTTATTCTCCTTCTGTGTGCTGATGACCATTGAGTGTTTAAAAGCATCTTGACTGAACAAACTCAGGATGAACTTCAGTGTTTGTCTGTTCTCCTCTGTGAACTTAGAAGGTTTCACTAACAGCAGAAGAACATTTGGTCCAGGGAGGCAAAGACTGATGCACTTCCTCACCTCTTGTCTTATTGTCTCCTCATTCAGACTGAAGATATCTGGAGTTTTCACTATTGTTATTTGTTTTCCTCTCCACTCTCCACAGGCTGCAGTACAATGCTTCACTGAAGGATGTTTTTGGAATAGAGAACTTTGGACCCCGAGCATTAAGTTACCAAGTTTTGCTTTTGTTTCCTCTCTCTTCCCGAACAGTATAATTCTGAGTGCAGACGCTGCAATATAACATAAACATAAAGAATTAATTATGTAATGGAATAAATATAATCTAACATAATCACTGTATCTACATCCCTTTCATTCATCTCTGTATAATATTAATAATGTTGTCTGTATAAGTTTGTTTCATGTATCAGGCGGTTGCAGTAAGGACTCACCTTAGTATGTGAACCAGGTGAGCTACCGGCTCGTCCCATATATAATAACATTTTTATACAATGTCATTTGAGACTAGTTGACTAGTTTTTAAATGGCAGTAGAGTGACTGATAAGACACGGACAATACGCAAGCATTGTAGGAAAATAATGCTGTACACCGAGGCTAATACGAGCATGATGCAGAGACATATACAGCACCACCACAGCTCGGTACTGAAATCAACAACTGCACCTGTGAAGAAAACGCTAACAAGCCAGATAACGCTGACAAACGCATTCGGACCTCAACTTCCACAGTCAAGCCCCAGAGCCACAACAATAACAAGAGCAGGAGACATAGTCAATGTGCAAAGATCCCAACTGCTGCCACACAATGTGGACATGCTAATATTCTTAAAAAAGAACATGGCTGTGTAGTTGCAGCATGTTGTTAATGACATACTTGGTCAGGCTCTGTTTGTGGAAGAAGAAGTTTATTAAAAGTTCATGCTTACATCATGCATGTAAAGAGTTATAATAAAACATTTCAAAATACATGTGCAACTCGCTTAAATAAAAGTCTGTTGGTCCAGTCATATATTTTGTCATTGTAGTTTTCTTAAAATCTTGTCTCGTTCTCGTGAGCTGAGTGTATCGTCACACCCCTAGTTTGAAATGTTTTTTTAAAAGGCTGATAATTCTGATTAATATTTGTTGTATGAATCAGTTACTGACCTTGTTTGATTGTGCTTTCCACTGTTGATGACTTTGGTTTAAACACTGTGAAAGACAAAAACATCAGTTACAGACATCAAATACATCTCATAGATCTTCTACAGTACATGATGATCCTCTAATGAATGTACTTACAGTTGCTGACATAGCTTGTTGTCCTTTCAAAGTAAGACTTCCTCTCTGTGAAAAAATAAAATCAACAGAAATAATTTTCAACTTCATCAATGAATATTTACATTGATCCCATCATTAAAACAGTTTTCTGTCCTCACCAGGAGCTCCAACAGGATCCAAGTCAGAACAGGTTGTTTCCTGTTGCTTTAAGCTTCGATGTTCACTGGATAAAGCAACTGCTGCCTCCTCAAACACATCACAGCTGACACATTCTCCATTGTTCTCTTTTACAGTTTGACCTAATCGTGTCAACAGCTCTGAACGTTCAAGGTTCTTCAGCTTCAAATGTCTGTATCTACACATTGTGATCAGGTCTTTTACTGGAGGGTGCTCCATGTGTTTCTTCTTTAAAGCTGAACTCTTCTCTCTGGGTGCTGATATCAGAACCAGTGAATGATCAAATGATCGATCACTGAACTTTTCAAGGATTGATTGTAGTCTCAGTTTGTGTTCCTCAGTGAAGTCTTCAGGCTGTAGAACCAGCAGGAACACATGAGGTCCAGGATCAGAGAGTCTCACACAGTCTTTCACATGTTCTGTCAGTTTGTGTTGAGAGATGTCAGGATGCAGCAGATCTGGAGTGTTGATGAGAACTATTTCTTTCTCCTTTAACTGTCCTCTGATTGTCAGACATTGGTCTGGTTCTTCCTCAGTGAACTCAGTCTCTCCCAGTATGAAGTTCCCCACTGAACTCCTCTCAGACCAGCTGTTCCCCAGCAGAACAACCCTGAGCTCAGACACTGAAACACAGAGATTCAGAAAACGTGGATAAAAAGATAAACTTACATTTATTAATTTATAATTTCAAACTTCAGGACTTTAGTTACTTACAGATTTTACCTATGAAATACCATTTTGTAGATTATGAGCATAAAAACAAGTTTATTAAACATAGTAGCTGTTTCTTTATTAGCTGTGATGAAAAGTATCCATGAGTTGTATTAAATGGGCTATGATGATATGAAATACTGTAAACTTAAACATCAGGATAACAGTTCAGTGACTCACTGTTAGGTGGTAGGAAATCATAGCTGCTACTGCGCCTCAGAGGATGCAGATCACCTGTGACTGGAAGGAAACAGCATTCAGTTACTATTGATGTGATCAGATGTAATCTATGATTGTATCTGCTGTACTTGGAAAACAGAGAGGACTAAAGAATAGAGGATCCTGGGCCAGGGTCCTGGTCAGCCTGTGGAAACATTTAACCAGGACTCCTCTAGAGAGTATTCTTCAGTCAGTGGATGATAAGCTGGATGAACTCAGGAGGAAATGGATTCTCAACTGGACTCTAACAACTGTAACGTGATGGTTTTCACTGAGACTCAGCTCGACCCTTTGATCCTGGACTCAGCAGACTGACTGAATCAGAGCAAGGAGCAAGGGAGGAGTCTGCTTCATGATCAACAACCAGTGATGCTCAGATTGGATCTTTTCTACGGGCTGTTTTCTGAACCTGCACAACAATCACTTGCTCAACTTCAGATGTGTGAGATCATTTGTAAAATCAATCAGTTCTGTTTTTTGGTGAACTCCCCTTTTTAAGTCTCGTTCTGTTTGTTGTGCTTAGGCCAAGCTGACCCACACTAACTGGGCTCAAGTGTTGTATCAGATATTGAACTATCAGATTTAAATCAGTATTATATACCACTGACTGCTTCACTGTTGTTGTGCACATGGCAGTAAAGAAGCTGACAAGTTGTGTAAGATCAGTATAATCAGGTCATATCAGATGGAATCCTCCCCTTTCTATACTTTGTCATGTTATCAGACAGTCATACATGGTTATAGTTGGTTCTTTATAGCTATTAAAGTCTGATGTCATTCTGTGTGTAATCCAGCTGCTCATTAGGTCCATTAGGGCTCCCACAGAAACAGTGTTAATGGTGGCAACAGTCAGTGACTGGTAGAGGAAGTTCATTCTAACAACACACTGGATTGTGACTCTACCAAACTTTAATGTTTTATCGCCACCCAGTGGGACTCTGAGAGCTCTGCACCCTTAAAGAACAATCAATAAAACACAAATAATGATTGATAGATTGATCATAAACTGGATGAAATTAACATCAGAGTGTCTGTTAGTGAAATCAGATAATGATTGGAAGAGTATTCAGGATATTGATCAGTGGTTTCATTCAGTCTCAGGATTACTTCAAAGGCAGAAATATTAATAAAGGAAAAACATGAATGTATCAGTGATTGTGAACTGAAGCTCTTCTATTTCCTGCTGCTCCATTAAAATGACACTCTGAGTTGAACTGAGTTGAGATGTAAATATAAATGTCTCTGTATATTTGTATAAAGACTGAGTGGACTCACCTGCTGCTGCAGCCTCCATGATGTCACTGTGCTGGAAACATCAGACGGATTCAACTGAAGAGCGACTGCTGCTTTAACAAGCTGAAGGAAGAAGAATTACAGTTGAATGATCTTACTTATCACACAGCAACATGTTTGTACAGAGCAAGAGCAGCTCCACCAGGCTTTACTGTCAGCTTCACAACCTCAGTGGGGATTCAAACCAGCAACCTTCCAGCTGCCAGCAATGTGAACACCTGAGTGGAACACTGACTGAAATCTCTGTAATCTAAAGTAATGCAGGTTCTATCAGTAATTATATGTAATTATTAGTTCTGGGTCTAACAATAGAGATCTACAGATATCAATAATTATTAATAAATATAGATAATCTAATATGGCTGTTACTTCAGTATTACCTCTAAACATAATAAAGTAGTCTGACTTTGATCAGTATGATTCTGTAACGTCTCTTCCTGGTTTCACTGCAGTCTAAAATGGCGTCTGAAGTTCATATTACAGATTAAAGATATAATAACCTTTCTGAGTCGCATTCTCACACTCAACTAAATCTGATTAATAAAATATCACAAATATCTGGACTGAAAATACATCAATCATTCTACTGCCTATGTTTATTGCCGCACTCATTTCCTCCTCCTACACTTGAAGCAATGGACACATTTACCTCAGATCATTGATCTGCAATCATTGATCTGTAATCATGTCATCATGTATTTCTTTCAGTCTGTAAATATAAAGTGTGAGTGAACAGAAGCTGTTTCAATCTCAGTTACTGAATACTGTAATAATAATAATAATAATAATAATAAGCTACAAACATTCACCTGAGGATTTCAGTTCATAACCTCATGCTAATTAATAATCAGTCCTATTGATCTATGATAGCTGATGCACTTGTCTTAATTACCTTTAGTTGAGTTGCAGTTATTCTGATGTTCTGACGCCACAAGGTACAAAGTGAAAGAAAGTAGAGACAATGAAACAACCTCTTCACCACTTCCTGTGTTCACTCTTCCTGTCAAACTGAACAGCTCATAAAAAACATGAGTGAGCTTTGTTGGTGGAAACATGTTCAATGCAGCCATTTTAATTCATGTATAATACATTTTCCCTTCAGTGACACAATACTAAAATATAAAAAATGTAGCAGATTAAAAGATTCAAATCACCATTATCACTATTATATTTCAATAATCACTGATAGCTATAAATACAGAAAATAGTATTGGAGGTAAAATTAGAACTTTATGGGTGGAAATCTCTAAAAAGTCTCATTTAAGACCCTCTGCACAAACACACTGTGTGTGCTCAGTAAAGTAATTCCTGAATCAATCCATAGCTATATTATCTATTCCAATATTACTTCATCTTTGCGGTTCTAAGCAGCTTTGAATTTTGTGTTTACAAACCACAACTGACACATCCTCCTCATTCTGCCTTTATGTTATAAAAGTGTTGCTTAACGCGCACTCTAAACAGACAGTGTGGTGAAACACAGCGAGAGTGGAGATCTGATAAACAACTGTCATTTACTGACTATATTAAAAATGTACCACGAGCCTCTCATGGAGCTGTTCAGGATTAATTTGAGCTCTTCTTGTGTTCTAGATGTAATCCCAACATATTTCCTTAGAGAGGTGGTTGACACTGAGGGTCACTCCATTGTCTCTATTATAAACAGCTCATTAGTCACTGGAACCTTTCCATCCAGTTTTAAACATACTGTTGTATAACACATCTTTAAAACCTTGGTCCTGCTGATCCAGACAACTATATAATAATATATAGGTCTATTTATTTCTGTATCTTTAACATCGTGGATCATCCATAAAATTATGCTTTCATTGATGTAGGTATGTCTATAACTCGTACATTTTTGCCATTAGACACATAATTCTTTTAAAATAATTTTCACATATGAAGCCTGTTAGTGTCATTTAGACTATTACTTCTCTTATTGATTTTAAGTTTTAGTAAACAGCCAATAATTTGACACTAATTGTCTTATGCAGACAGTTAATAAAGATTTGATTGAAGCCATTTGACAATAATACCAAAGTTACAGAGGACAGAAAAGAGGTCAGCGCTGTAGATACAGGGCAGAGGTCTTTGCTGTAGATAAAGGGAAGAGGTCATTGCTTTAGATACAGGTCAGAAGTTAGTACTGCTATTTGATTCATATTAAAGTAACAATAGTGATATTATTAATATTAACCTTATTTATTAGTAATTATGTGAATGCTGCAAGAAATCTTCAGTCTTTACTTTACTTAATATTATTATTATTTTATATAACCGATGTCTCACAGTATTCAGTTATGACCAGTTTTGGGTCGTATCTTCAGGTTCTCATTTGTAGCTGGGACTCTTCCAGAAGCTGAGCCTGTGAGCAGCAGTGGCAAATACTCTAGTATGATATCAGATGTGTTGACATTTTTGTTTAATATTAGCAATAAAGTTTACCACCTTTCTTTGAAACACTATTTATTGTGCCTTGCATTCTGAATAATTCAATTTCTTGTTCCCAGTTTGTCAAATACAGATGGGAGTGGTGTTCAGTTAGTGTTGTTGCCTCAAAAGAAGAACATTAATTGTATGGTTTGGAAAATACTTGAACTTTCCCCTGTTGTTTTTATGAATATGATCTCGTCAAACTTGGCAGCAACTCACATTCACACTCCAATAAATCAGACCTGTGACCTGCAGTCTGACTGTAAAAGACAATCACAGCCTTTAACACAAATTCAACCAATCCCTGTGAACTCTCCACAACCTGGACCAATCAGTGGAGTTTCCACTGAGTGTCACCGATCATAGCAGTCCCTCATGCGACACATTGATCCCTACAATCACCAAACTAATAGAGATTCTCTTCTAACTGGAACAAGTTGATTTTTAATCAATTATATAAAACAAGAAATATTTTCTCACTTTCTCTCACAGTTTTATTGCAAAAACATCAGAACAAACATCCAAGGTTTTTAGGAAAGCTGCTGTAAAAAAACAGGAATTTTTCATGAAGTCCTGCTGGAACAACAAAACCTCTTGGATATTTATAAAAAAAAAAAAAAAAAAAACTTAAATTACATTCTGTTATAAATTCAAATGATATATGTCAACATGTGTAGTGTTAGTAGTACATGAGGTTAAATGACTAATTCTTACTATAGAATGTTTATGGCTTTACAATAGCCTCTGGCCTCAACTGTTTATGGCTTAATCCTTTACCATTTGTGGTTGAAGGGCAGCTGACCTTTACTTGATAACCCTCACCTCCCCTTATCGTCTTAAATATTTGGATTGGAATTAAATGTTTCTTTTGATCTTTTGGAGTAAAACTGACCTATATAAACCTGTGTTTAAGGTGAATTAGACAGAGTTGTTCATTTGGCAGGATGCTCTCCAAGCTCCCGGGGCTTGAAATGATGCTGTATCTTTTTGTAATAAACCTTTTTATATACAATCAAGACGGTGTCAGCGGACTTCTCTTCAATACATCTTCACATCATCGCTACTTAATATACCACATAATCTTGATAAAATAAACTCTAACATAAATTAAAAGGAGCTTTACAATATCAATAACACTCTCTAACATCAGTTTCTACACAGTTACACCAAAAGCATAGAACAGATCTCATTTAATCCCATGCTCCATATAGCCATGTTACTGTATGTATAAATGCTCTCTGCTGCCCCCCTCAGGAATGTTACAGTAACTGCAGGTAAGAATCACAGTCAGCTTTATTGTCAAACAGGTTTTCAGCTCAGAATGACGTCTGTGCTACATTGATCTGCTGAAAGTTAAAGTTTCTCTGTGCTCATCTGATATACACTGTACACCCATCAGCCATAACATTATGACCCACTGGTTCCCAACCTATTGATCACTATCAATAACAGCTGATCAACTGATCAATGAACACAAACAGTGAACTCAATCACTGCAGGAAGTTTGATTATTTCCTGTGAATATTGATCAGAGATGAGTTTTCCTGATATATTGATCCATTCTCTGTCTGTATTCTGTATTTTTATCATTTTAACAATCAGACTTAATATTCTTCTTTCTGACAGATTCACTGATTATTGATCTATCAGCTGATTGCTTTCTGATGCAGGACGAGGCTGTTGATCAGAGACTGAAGCTCTGTCAGTGTGGACCAGTGGTTCTCAACCTTTGCAGCTTCTTCTTCAACATGAAAGATGAACTCAATAATGAGAGAACGTGGACGTCAGTAATCAGTGATGTGAGCATGTGAGCAACCAAAACTGAACAACGTGATGGAAGAGAAAGAGAGATCTCCCTGAGAGACGGTGGCGAGCTTTATATGAACCCACAGCGGACCCAGGTGTGGCTCAGAACCACCGTCCACCCTGACCAGGATCCTGAAAGACAAAAAAGAGCCAGCACACAAGAGGAGGACCCCTAGTGGAGAGGATGGGTCGTCACACTGCACATGTGTTCTATCTTTGAACTGCTGTTACAGCATCTGAGTTATTATTGAATGAATCCAACAATCAGTGAGTCCCAAGCAGGAATTCACTCTTTTACTGATACCAATTTATTTAGGAATATAAGGAATCCCCCCACAGTTCTTTACCCCAACACCATTTCTACCCCCCCAACAGCCCCCAAACCCTCACTGGACTATTACAGTCCCACACACACACACACACACACACACACACACACACACAATAACACACTGCACACTTTGTTGCACACAAGGCTTTATATATATATTCTGCCCCCCGTAGAAATATAGAGTAAACAACAGTAATATGGCAGACTGCAGTCACAGTTATATAAAGTATGTTCTCCCTAATATTGTTTGTTTGTTGTTAAAGTTGTTGACAGTCCTCGTTACGTTTCACTTTTCGTTTAAAGAATTAAAACAATTCCCGTAGGATCAGACTTTTACTTTGAAGGATGCAACCTTTGAAACCGACCACGTGATCAGCTTTCAGCCTGATCGAGCTTTGTTTTTCACAATAAGAGTTGAGTTGAGTGAAGCAGTTGGAGGCTCTGACTGTGTCACACTCAATATCTGCTCTTTATTGATAGCTAACGGACACTAATCAATACAAACGGGTTCCTCACCTTTCTACCGGTAATGTTCTATAAATAAAACTCTGCTTTCATTTCTTTTCATGGAACAGACCAATGGGGTTGTCTTGACCCGCTCCCATTGGTCTGTTTCATTTAGGTGCTGTGCTGTGATTGGACAGCTCGCAGTATGACCCGCCCACCCCACAGCCACGTTCAGTGTCATTATCATTGTATTAACATTATAAGGTTAGACCAACTTTATTGTTTGTAAGAGTGCTACAGCCCAAAGGTATCTTATATATTAGACAGTAATCAGTTAGCAGTGAAACAGCCAATGTAACGTTAGTGTAAGTTAATCCTCAGAGTCATTCCTGATCGGTGAAATGTGTTTGAAATAATATTCCCATACTGAGTTTACTTGTTGAGAACTAGGATGTTGTACTGCTCCTGTGTGGAGTCCACATTTAAAGCTGAACTGTGCTTTAGATGCTATTAGCATGCTAAGCATTGGCCACTGCTGTGATGAGCTGGAAACGCTTTAAAAACGTGATCAGACAACTTGGCTCACTTCTTAAGACCCTTGGTATGCTGTTACAGTTGAAGGGTCAATATGGTTTCAATGTGTAAACAGGACGCCTGATGTTGAATGTATGTTAATGAATGGGCACAGTATTATTGTGTACAGTAATAGACTGTTAGGATGTAAACAGTGCATGTGTATTAGCAGATGACTGATTTAAATCTTATTTCTTGTCTTTCTAGAAAATGCAGCCCATTGTCTGCTTTCAGCCAGCGACCTCCGACCTGACCCTGCGGGCCTCTCAGGAGGCGCTGGCCTTTACCCGCCGCCAGAAGGGGGTCACTGCCACTGCCACTGCCCTGGTGGTGGTTAAGACCCCCGAACTGGTGCGCTCTGAGGCAGTGGACAGGGTGATGAAGAAGGGAGGCGACCCCACTGATCACCATCAGGTGCTGGCCGAGAGCGAGCTGCAGCCCGGCCAGTACAGGGGTCAGACGATCCAGTGGCAGTGTTCATGGTGACCTGACCTACAAGGCTCTGTATGAGTCTACGGACTGCGAGCAGGCAACGTAAGTTGTTTGTGTGCGTGCGTGCGTGCGTGCGTGCGTGCGTGACTTTTTCACCCATTGCACTTCTGTTCTCATTTTAGCTATGTACAGTTTGTGAGGCGGGTGGCACCAACAGCCAAAGCATCGAGGTTGGGGGACTTCAAAAAATATGTGCAGGCCCGGGATGCAGAGAAGGCAGCCCTGGTGGCAGCTCGGAAGGCAGCCCGGGCAGCACAACCACCCCTGGACGCTGTTGGTCCACCCGAGGATGGACCATCAGATGCCGCCCTGCTCGCTGCCGCCAGGTCGACTCGTGCAGGGATGCCCCACCAGCCGTGCCCCCCTTCTCTCTCTCCCAGCCACCGGAACGTCCCCTTCAACGAAACACCTGTGGGGAGAGGTCAGCCCCTGGCGCACAGGTATGCTCAGCGATGACTTATTGTCTTGTAGTGTGTGTGTCTGTGTTACCTTCGGTTCAGTACACTAACGGTCTGACACTGCTGTGTGTTTCAGCTGCTACCACGTGGCTGGAGGCTGACGCTCCCCGAGGAGCAGCACGACTGGGTGGGCCCGGGCACTGTTCAGGAGGGCACCCAACGGGCAGGGTGTCCTCACATCTGAACTCCGCCTGTGGTGGCACCCACCAGGTGCCCGGCCCCTCTACACCCAGCCACCCGCCACAGCCCTTTTTCCTGTGTGTACCATACAGGATGTGGGCGTACCACCTCCGCTGAGGGTCTTGGACAGGAGCTGCTGGTACTTCATGGGCACAGAGTACCTGGAATGCAGCTCCTGTCACAAGACGGTGCCGGGATGGTCGCAGGACATCTTAGGACAGCTGGGCATTGCCCATCGTGAGCAGTTTCCAGGAGGTCAAGCTGTCCGCCAAGGAGCTCGCCCGTCACTGCCGGCGGAGACGGAGCGGCTGGTCCAAGAGGTGCTGGACGCCTTCTGGCACGTGACGGACAGCATGGGCGTCCCTTTGATCGACTGTGCCCCCCTGGAGGAGATCTGGAGCACGCAGCGCCGGCACCTCGACTGCATCCAGGACCCTGCGGGAGTGGACCTCTACACCAAGACGGGACAGCTCACCAAAGGCGTGGTGAGGCTCCCCGTCTACCGGTGCAGACGAGGCTGTGCCGCTTCATCCCAGGTAAGTACATGTGTGGTTTACAATCAATTATGTATTTGTGTGTTTATTTGTCCTCACACTAACTGTGTTGCTTTGTTTCTGCTTAGGACAATCTGCAAGTGATGTACACTTTCAGGTGTACCTGCTGGAGGGCCTGGTGCTGTGGAATGAGAATCGAGGCAGGGCAGCAGTCGAGGGAGGACAGAGGTCGGCGCTGCGTTGCTACAGTGCCCAGCTGCAGCACGACTTCAACCAGCTGACCCAAGAGCTTCTTGGGCGCACGCTGGTCGACACTTACACCATGCACAGGGAGTACACAGGTAAGTCATAAATCTGTCTGAGGTGACATTGCCCATCGTGAGCAATTTCCAGGAGGTCAAGCTGTCCGCCAAGGACCTCGCCCGTCACTGCTGGCAGAGACGGAGCGGCTGGTCCAAGAGGTGAAGGGAGGCGACCCCACCGATCACCATCAGGTGCTGGCCGAGACCGTGGTCAGACGTTCCGGTGGCTGCTGGAGAATGACGTGGGATACACAGTCACCATCTGTGTGTGTGTGTGTGTGTGTCTGTGTGTCTCTGTGTGTGTGTGTGTGTGTGCGAATGTGTGTGTCCGTGTGTGTGTGCGAATGTGTGTGTCTATGTGTGTGTGTGTGTGTATGTGTGAATGTGTGTGTCTCTTTGTGTGTGTGTGTGTGTGTGATGTCATGATTACTAACTTGCATTTGTACATTTGTTTTTTTAAGGCACAACCAGAGGAGCAAGGCCATGATGAGGGACACCATCACCATTGCAGTCCCAGGGCCCAGCACTCCCCAGACTGCAGCGGAGCCCTTGCTTTCCCCACGGACTGTGCTGCAGCTGCCTGAGCAGCCAGACCATCCTCTCCAGCACTGCCTGCCCGCGGACGCTTCTGGTCTGTCTGCAGCCTCCTCCTCCTCCTCCTCCTCAGCCACCCCACAAGCTTCCACCAGTGCCAGCGCAGACGGCGTCCCGTCCACCAGCACCAGCGCGGAGGCCGGTGTCACCCCCTCCACAGCCACAGCTGCCACTGCTCCACCAAGGGGCAAGGAGCATCGCCTGGAGGTGCAAGCTCCAAGAGGAGAAAGAGCGTCGTGCCTGGGAGCTGGGAGAATACCTAAAACCAACCAAGAAGGTCTCCCACTTCAACTGCAGGCGCTGTGGCCAACCGAAGACGCGGGCGTTTGGCCACAGCCGCTACAAAAAGGAGACCTTCTGCTCCCGGGCCGAGGGGAAAGGGAGAACTGTGGAGCAGTGGCTGGCAGAGGTGAAGGGGCGTGATGGAGCAGCCCCCCCTCCCTGAGCGAACACTTTGTGTGTGTATGTGTGTGTGTGTGTGTGTGTGTGTGTGTGTGTGTGTGATGGGGCAGCTCCCCCTCCCTGAGCGAACACTCACTTAAAACTAGGGTCAAGGGGTCAAACCAGGGTCAGGTTCATCTGAAGACTAGGTGTGGAAATGGACAGTCTAAAACAACAGGGGGTGTCAAGGCTCCTTCCCATCTCACCTCCTGACAAGGCCACCTGATGAAAACCTCCTGGTAAGACCAAGGCCATGGGGGTTTGACCGGACTGAGAGAGGGTCGGACTGGTAGGTGTGTTTCCCCCAAGAGGGGTTTAAAAAAAAACAGACAGTCAAATCATTCAAGCATTTTATTTTGGACAGAATGGAAGGCAGAAAAGCAATGCGGAAAACCAAACGTGTGCAGTTTTCATTAGGTTTGTTAGAAAAATACTTTGTTAAACTGCATCTGTGTTTCTATGTACCTTGACTAACAGAGTTCTGTATTGTATTTTAGTGGCCTACGACTGCACATCCTCCTCCTGCTCCTCTCCTCGACGGCTTCCCTCTCCTTCCCAACCATCATCCCCACCAGAGCCAGCCGCCGCAGCAGATCCAGCACCAGAGCCAGTGGCTGGGATCAGCAAGCCCACCCGTTGCACTGTGTACAGACAGAAAATTAAAGAAGTAAAAGACAAAAAAGTCCTCCAAAGTAGCAGGCAAAGCCACAGCACAAGCCTGGGGACCCCTGCTACATCTGTGGCCAAGCACTCACGGTGGATGGTGGCCACGCGTACCTCAAGGGCCCTGGAGGACGCACAGTGCAGCAGTGGACCAGTGAACAGCTTGGCCCTGGTGAGCTACACTGTAAACGATTTCCTTGTATATTTACAGTATGTTACTGGCAGCACGGTTGCCAGCAAGTTGCTGTATTTTGCTTTACAATAAACTGCTGTAATTGTACTGTAATGAAATTTACAGTATATAGAACAATACTGTATTACTACAAAACAGTATTTTACTGTATTTTTACTGTATTTTGACTATTTCTACAGTATTTTATTATATTGTACTGTAATATCTGCAGTTATATTAATATTGATATCACTGCTATTTATTACTAATTATAATAATTACTAATAATTATTATTACTAACAATGATAATATATATTTAAATTATATAATAATGTTACTGATATTGTAATTTTATACTTCAGAATAACATTACAAATCAAAAGGCAACCAAACAATGTTCTTAATAAAAAAACTTTCATTAACATTATACATTTTATAAACATTTTGTTCAGAGAACAACAGAAACAGATGAGATAAAAAATAGAAAATAACAAAAACACTTAATTAACCTTAACAACAACAATACCTTCAACAACAACAATACCTTCACTATAATACCCTCAGTTTGAAGTCCTCCATTCAAACTCCATCAAGGACCGAATGAAACTGTTGACATGGGGGTTGATGGCCATCACCTTCCTCTGCACCACCCTCCCAGTCTTTTTGCTCACTCCCTGTCTGGCAGAGCATTTCTTGCCATCCTCGGGGTTGATCCTGACCAGAAACCTGTAAGCAATATCATACCAGTCAATAAATATGTTTGTAAAGAAGACTAATGCACTCAAGTCCAGTCCTCAAATTCCTCCTGTCCTGCAACTTTTAGCTCCAACTCTACTGTTGCACACCTGATTTAATTATAATACAGAAGTGTAACGCAGAAAGAAATTCACTTCCCTTTGAACAAGCTCCAGTGTACACGCAGCAGCAAATAACCTTACGAATAAATAGTTGAAGTCAAAAGGCTAGAATCAAACCCAATTGGCCAAACTCTCTAACCCCACAGTGTTTCCCATACATTGATTTATTTGTGGCCGCCCACCACAATATCACCATTGACTGCCACATATTGATTTTAATTTTTTTTCTGTACAAATTTTTGAGATGTAGCCACTTGCTATCCACACTAAAGTGACAAGGTTAGCTAGAAACGTACTCGGTGTGGGAGGATATTGCAGCATTCCCAGTGAGCATTTTTCTGATGAAAAGACGTTCAAAACTGGTTCAAAAGTGAAAGTTTTGTCACCGACTATTTGAAGACGTATAACACATTTCGCCTATCAGTGCAATATGACTTTGATGAAAAACCTTCACAGTAATCAATACCGTCTCTCTTTCTACAACTCAACAAATTATCAAAATGATTAAACAATTTTGTGTTTGTGACACGTTGATGTTGTAACCGCATTTTAGCCGGTTGAAAAGAGGGTGGGAAGATCATTCAGACCGAATCACCCAGTTTTCAACTAGAAAACAACGTTGAAATCCCGGTTGGTGCTCACTGGGTTAGCTAGCTATAACGTTAACTTTTGTCTCATCCCACACTAAAAAAACGATGTTGCGGTACACTAGAGCTTAAAATCCTAAAACCTCATCATAAAGGTTTACATGAAAAACATAAAAGAAACAAAACTTACTGACCTTTCAGCAATCCACCGGGTAGCGCTTCTCCTTCTTCAGTATCTGCGGCTGAATAACGAGCCGCGTGATGTGACGTCGGGTGCCGCACTTTCGCTATTTACAGTAATCCTGTATTGCCATGGCATATTACAGCCAGGTTACAGTAAGGTTACAGTAAGCCAAAAATATACTGTATAATATTCCCGCTTAATCAAAATGACCCAGAATGCAATATAAACTGAGGTATTTTACTGTAATGAAGGAATGTGGTATTGTACTGTTGGTTTTACAGTACTGTACTGCTAAATCTACAGCGACATCTAAGAGTGTACAGAAGCTCCCCAGAACCTGAAACAGAGGTACGGGAAACTGGAGAAACCGGGGGGAAAGTGAGCAAACTGCAGATCTGCCAGCTCTGTGGCCAGCCACAGGAGAAAGACTATGGCCACAGCCAGTATCTCTATGAAGGGAAGACTGTGGAGCTGTGGCTGGCTGAGAAAAGGTAAAAAAAGATTAAATATTTATGTGTGTATTTCTATTTACTGTTTTACTATTATTTACTGTACTATTATAAATTTTTTACCATTTCTAATAAACATTTAATTGATTAAAACCTTGTCTTGTCTATTTAAATACTTTTTAACTTTACTTTATTACTTTACTTTACTTTATTTACTTACCCTATTATTACTTTACTTTTTAAACCTGGAGTCATTCATAAGGCCAAAACCATACAAATATTAATGTACCATTTACAAAACAGGTCTCGTCGCTTTAAATGCGTGCGGTTGCCTTTAATTCGCCATATGATAAGTAGCCATGTGCTCGGGATGACATAGAGAACATTTTTTGACTGACACCTGTTGAGAGAAGGAGCGGGAAAGGGGGATCGTTCCAAAGAGATTCCAATTCTTTAGTGCGAAAATTGGGAAAAATATAACGAGAAGCTCTTTCTGGCTGCTTTTTCGCACACAAGCCCAAGTAGGTGTACTGAAAAAATTTACCGGGTGTCCACCTGTGCACGCACCTGGCGAAGGCCCATAGGAGCGCAGGGCCGTCAAAGTGGAAGAACCTTCCCCTTCCTGCACTGTAGGCCGAGGAGTCTTCTCTCTCGGGCAGCCAATCAGACCTTAAAACGAACATATATATTGGCCAATCAGACCCCCGTGTTTCTTAAAACGAAGTTGAGGAGCCGAAGCCCCCCTAGCAACGCCATAGCAACAGATCCGTGCAGCAAGCGAGGAGAGGAGACGTGCTTTGCGGTGAGTAGCCCATAGAACGAATATATAACTTTATGACATATAACACTATGAATTCACTAAATACCCAGAGTCAGAGTGTTTTAATGTGTACCTGCATCACATTTTACATTAGCTGTTATTTGAACGCGTTAAAAATATTTCGGTGGTTTATTGTTATGCTAGTTATCGTCAAACTTTTGACAGTTCGACGGACAACGTTACTCTATTATCAAAATATGGCAATCTATGCCAGGAAATGTTGTATGTTGGGAAAATATGTCTAATGAAGCTTGGAATTATTGTTTGCAAGACATAATTTCGAACATGCAAAGTGCAATTTCCGTGTGATATGCCTCCATGTGTTATTCAGTGCACATGTTTATTTACTTGCTACGTCGTGCACGTGCAAAAGGAATGCATGTTATACATGTATTCCTGTGCATTTTGCATCTTATAGCAGGTTGTGCTGCTGTTAATACTGTTCATACACCTTACTGCATTATGCATGTATTCCTTGCATGTACAAGCACCATTGCATGGCATTTATTGCCAGCCTATATTGAATAATATGTTGTCTTTTCATTGCAGAAATGGATATTGCTAATATCAGATTCACCACCTCACAGCAGCTTGTCCTGCGGCCCATCCCGGCAGCCTTAGCCTTTACGGCTGCCAAGGCTGCCAGTGGCCCGCAGGCAACTGCTGCGAGGGCCAACAAAGCAGAGGAGGTGGAGAAGGAGGCGAGGGCCCGCGTCGTCTCTGAAGGCGGCGACCCTGGGAACGCCAAGCTGGTGCTGAGCCGCCACAGCGTGCAGTTTGGCAAGTACCAGGGTCAGACCTTCAAGTGGGTCCTTGAGAACGACGCGGGCTACACCACCTATGTGGTGTACACACACCAGCGGGAGCGGGAGACCAACACCTCGAGCAACCCCCTTATGGCCAACAAGGACGCACTCGCCCAGTACTTGTGCGCCCACCCGGAGTTTGCCACCCACCTAACATTCCACCGGGCGCACGAGGAAGCCTGGGCTCGTGCCAGTCAGCCTGGGCGTGAGGGCGAGTCCCTTGTTGGATAAAAGGACTGAGTCTTCCCCCTCGTGTCACAAGAGTTAGGTAGTGCGCGGCCCTTCCTCCAGTGTATTTAAGTAATTATAGTTGTCTTATATTATACTAAGCTAAGATATATATATATAATAATAAGGAGAAATAAAAGTTTTAAAGTAAATGAGAAGATTAAAGAGACAAAAGTGTCTTAACTAAAAACTAATTTTTTAGTGGATGTCCTAATGTGTGCCTGTCTCAGAGAATCCGGGTACATGTCAAAGGCCCTTCGTACTGCTTGCAGTCCTGCCAAAATGTCAACGTTAAGGCCAAGGGTGAGTGATTGGTGCTACACACAATGGATTGTGAATTGGTGTATGTCATTATTGTTCACTAATGTGATGCTGTCTGTTTGTAGATTCGTCAAGTGGCTTCGTAGGGAGACACCGCAGCGTGGGACTGCAATGGACGCCGCCAGGAAGTACATCCTGCGCCGAGACGCGGAGCGACCGACGGCAACAGCTGCTGCAGCAGCACCCCCCACCCCCCGCCCAAGCAGGGGTCGGTCGGTCGCTCCTGCCGTCTTGGCAGGTAGTAGCCCTTTTTTCATTTCAACACTTCAGAGGGTTAATTTAAATGATTTCTTAACAAATGCACTTCTCCAGTAGTGGTGTCTACAACTACGCGAGACCAGCCCCCCATGATCCAGGAGCCTCGTCGGGGGGGGCTGGCCCCAGCGCCGGCACCAGCGAAGAGGTTGGGGAAGTGAGTCGGTGCACGGTCCGTCCTCCAGTCCGCTCTCGCTCCTGTGTGCTTCCCATAATATGGTTTATTTGTTCGCTCACAGGAGCGCCCCTGTCGTTTCCCCTTCTGACTGTTTGCCAGTCTCCGTCACTCTGAAAAACCATGTTTTCCTCACTTGAGTGATGTGTTCCTTGTATTTGAACTCAATTGTATTGGAACAGGCTAATATGTCTAATCCTAAATCTGATTTTTAAACAACACTTCTCCTAATACACCACTCTGATGGGTCAGTTAAGTGGTGTATTTAATTAATTGTAGGTGAGAAATGTAATAATGATGTAATTTAATATTTATTTAATGGACTATTTATTCTAATTATTGTTAACCACCACTCTCTCTGTCTAAGTCTAGTAAGCGGTGTATTTAAATAATTATAAGTTGAATATGTACTAATTAGGTTGAATATGTACTCTATTAATAAGAAAGTATGATAAAATAAAGCTAAAAGAAAAAAGACAAAGTCTTAAATAAAATAGAAGCTTTTAATTTTGTCAAAGGGATTCTCTAATTGTTGTGTGCCTGTGTGTGATGTTTCGACCATGTGGGTCTTCTTCAGGCGCAGGCACACTTGATGAATGTAAACAAGTTCGTGAGGTGAAATTAGTTCGTGTTGGTCTTGACTTGGCAGAGCTGCTGTTTGTACCGTAGTCAGAGCAAGAGTGAGCTCTGAATGTCTCCTCCTTTCGTTTTATACCCGCCTCTGAACTGCAACTGGGATTTGTTTTCCAAATTAAATGTACAATTGAATATTAGGCTTTTAAATTATAGTGGCTTGTGATTGGTTGAATTCGTGGGAGAGTATATAGGTCAGTAGGTCAATATATCTATTTTTTAAGTTATACTAAATTTCTATGAATAATTTGTAGATAAAATTATGTTATGAACTAGATTATGAGGCTATTTATTAAGGTAATTTTAGTTAAACTATCTAATTTCCTACGAATTGTAATTAATTAGGTCATATGTATTTTATAGTTCTAGGGTTAGGGTTAGGGCTAGTCTATTACGCAATAATTTGTTGATCTATCAATCTGTTAATGGTAATATTGATATAGTATAGCTGAAGTATTTATGACATTAATATTTATATTAATATTGGTATTAGACTATTTATTGATTAAGTAGCTTATGAAAAGTGTTATATTCAATTCAATTCAATTAAATTTTATTTGTATAGTGCCAATTCATAACAGAAGTTATCTCAGGACACTTTTCAAATAGAGCAGGTCTAGACCGAACTCTTTAAAACATTATTTACAGAGACCCAACAGTACCACCATGAGCAAGACCTTGGAGACAAGGGCAAGGAAACACTGCCTGTTAAAAGGCAGAAACCTAGGACAGATCCTCCGGCTCTAGGTTGTCTGTCTCGACCAGTTGGGGTGAGAGAGAGAGAGAGACAGAGAGAGAGAGAGAGAGAGAGAGACAGAGACAGGTGCACAGCAACAACAGTATTGGCAACGGCAATCTAGCAGGACCATGGCAGGAGGTTCCACCAGGATCGATAAGAACCTGCGAGACGAGAAAGCACAAGAATGAAGAAGAAGTGAAGTTAGTAACATGCATTAATGGGACATGAATGAGTGCAGAAAGAGAGAGGGAGAGAGGAGCTCAGTGCACCATGGGAAATCCCCGATAGTCTAGGCCTATAGCAGCATAACTAAGGGATGGTTCAGGACTCACCTGATCCAGCCCTAACTATAAGCTTTATCAAAGAGGAATGTCTTAAGCCTACTCTTGAATGTGGTGAGGGTGTCTGCCTCCCGAACCACAACTGGAAGCTGGTTCCACAGGAGAGGAGCTTGGTAACTGAAGGCTCTGGCTCCTGTTCTACTTTTAGAGACTATAGGAACCACAAGTAGCCCAGCATTCAGAGAACGTAGTGTTCCAGAGGGGTAATAGGGTACTATGAGCTCTTTAAGATATGAAGGGGCCTGACCATGAAGAGCTTTATAGGTGAGGAGGAGGATTTTAAATTCTATTCTACATTTTACAGGGAGCCAATGCAGAGAAGCTAGTACAGGAGAGATGTGATCTCTTTTTCTAGTTCCTGTCAGTACTCGTGCTGCAGCGTTCTGAATTAATTGGAGAGTTTTAATGGACTTATTGGGGCAACCTGATAATAAAGAGTTGCAGTAATCCAGACTTGAAGTAACAAATGCACGGATTAGTTTTTCTGCATCTGTCTGTGATAGGATGTGTCTAATTTTTGTAATATTACGTAAATGAAAGAAGGCAGTCCTAGAGGTCTGCTTTATGTGGGAGTTAAATGACAAATCCTGATCAAAGATAACTCCAAGATTCCTGACAGTGGTGCTAGAGGCCAAGGTAATGCCATCTAGAGTAACTATATCTTTAGACAGTGAGTCTCTAAGGTTTTTGGGGCCAAGAACAAGAATTTCAGAGTTTAACATCAGAAAATTGCAGCTCATCCAGGATTTTATGTCCTTAAGACATGTTTGTAATTTAGATAATTGATTAATTTCATCGGGCTTGATTGATCGATATAACTGCGTATCATCTGCATAACAGTGAAAGTGATAATAATATTGTTGCCTAAAGGGAGCATATATAAAGTAAATAGTATTGGTCCAAGTACAGAACCTTGTGGAACTCCATGACTAACTGTAGTATTTATTGAAGATTCATCGTTAACATGTACAAACTGCGAACGATCTGATGAATATGACTTAAACCAGCTTAGTGCGGTTCCTTTAATGCCAATTTGATGCTCAAGTCTCTGTAAAAGAATATTATGGTCAATGGTGTCAAATGCAGCACTAAGATCTAATAATACAAGTACAGAGACAAGTCCATTGTCAGAAGCAATCAGAAGGTCATTATTAACTTTAACCACAGCTGTTTCTGTGCTATGATGAACTCTAAATCCTGACTGAAAATCCTCAAATAAACTATTGTTATATAGAAAGTCACACAACTCTTTGGCGACTACTTTCTCCAGAATCTTAGAGAGGAAGGGGAGGTTAGAAATCGGTCTATAGTTGGCTAAAACCCCTGGGTCAAGAGTGGGCTTTTTAAGAAGGGGTTTAATTACAGCTACTTTAAAGGACTGTGGTACATATCCTGATAATAAAGAAAGATTAATCATATCCAGTAAAGAAGTGCCAATTAAGGGAACAACTTCTTTAAGCAGCCTAGTTGGGATCGGGTCTAATAGACAGGTTGATGGCTTCGATGAAGAAATGATTGAAGTTAACTGATGAAGATCGATAGCAGAAAAACAGTCTAAATATATATGTGAGTTTACATTAGTAAAAGTTCCTGAACTTGGAGAGCCACTGATAACTGTTGATGGCAATTGGTGATTCATTTTCTCTCTAATAGTAATAATTTTATTATAGAAGAAGCTCATGAAGTCATTGCTACTTAAGTTTATGGGGATATGTGGCTCGATAGAGCTGTGACTCTCTGTCAGCCTGGCTACAGTGCTGAAGAGGAACCTAGGGTTATTCTTATTTTCTTCTATTAGTGCTGAGTAATAGGCTCCTCTGGCATTACTGAGGGCCTTTCTATAAGTTTTAAGATTATCTTGCCAAATTGAGCGATATTCTGATAATTTGGAAGAGCGCCATTTCCTTTCAGATTTCCTAGCTATTTGTTTTAACTGGCGGGTTTGGTGGTTATACCAAGGTGCTAGTCTCCTATGTTTTAATAATTTCCTTTTTATAGGAGCGATAGAGTCTAATGTTGATCGTAGTGAGCCTGTAGCACTATCGACAAGTTTATCAATTTCAGAGGGACTAAAGTTGTTATAGGACTCTGTTAAATTCAGACATGGCATTGAATTAAACACTGAAGGAATCTCCTCCTTAAATTTAGCTACAGCACTGTCAGATAGACATCTGCTGTAGGAAGTTTTGCCTAATGGCTTATAATCTAATAGTATGAATTCAAAAGTTATTAAATAATGGTCAGATAGGAAAGGATTATGTGGGAAGACTATTAAATGTTCAATATCAATGCCATATGATAGAACAAGGTCAAGAGTATGATTAAAACAATGAGTTGGTTTATTTACACTCTGACAGAAGCCAATTGAGTCTATTAATGATATAAATGCATTACTAAGACTGTCATTGTCAACATCCACATGAATATTAAAATCACCTACAATAATTACTTTATCTGATTTAAGGACTAAACTTGATAAAAAATCAGAGTACGGTCCAGGAGCGCGGTACACTATAACAAATAGAACTGGCTGCAGTGTTTTCCAGTTTGGGTGAGAAAGGCTAAGAACAAGGCTTTCAAATGAATTATAATTTAGTTTAAGTTTAGGGTCCATTAAAACGCTCGAATCATATATGGCTGCTACTCCACCTCCTCGGCCAGTGCCTCGAGGAATGTGAGTATTAATATGACTGGGGGGTGGATTCATTTAGGCTAACATACTCCTCGTGGGACAACCAGGTCTCAGTAAGACAAAGTAAATCAATATCATAATCTGATATTAATTCATTCACTAAAACAGCTTTAGAGGACAGAGACCTGATATTTAACAGCCCACATTTCATTCTCTTATTTTGTGCTACTGAGGAGTTAGTTTTAATTTTTATTAGGTTTTTATGTTGAACTCCTCTTGTTTTTATTTCTTTAAATAGTTTAGGTGGTCGGGGGGACAGACACAGTCTCTATGGGGTTTTGGGTGGGTGACTGTTCTAAAGAAAGAGCAGAGAAGTGTGTAAGACAGCAGCTCTGCTTCCTGGTCCTAACTCTGGACTGTCAGGTTTTAGAGATAAACTTCGCCATATTTCTAGATAAGAGAGCCGCTCCATCCAAAGTGGGATGGATGCCGTCTCTCCTAATCAGACCAGGTTTTCCCCAAAAAGGCTTCCAGTTATCAATGAAGCCCACATCGTTTGCTGGACACCACCTCGACAGCCAGCGGTGGAATGACGACATGCGGCTATACATGTCATCACTGGTCACATTGGGCAGGGGTCCAGAGAAAACTACGGTGTCCGACATTGTCTTAGCATATTTACACACCGACTCCACATTAATCTTAGTGACCTCCGATTGGCGTAAACGGGTGTCGTTACCGCCGACGTGGATAACAATCTTACTGTATTTACTGAGTGGGGAAAATGTATTAGAAACGTGAATGGGTTGGTGGTGAACTTTGGGCTTCGCCGTTTTAGTCTTCCTTCGCTCAGTCACCCAGCCTCCCTGTCTTCCCGGCTGCTCGGGAACTACCGGGGGAACTACCGGAGGAACTACCGGGGGAACTACCGCGGGAACTACAGAGCTAACAGAAGCTACCTTCGGTCGGACCGCACCGGCTACTGGGGGCTGGCTAACTATAGCGGCTAAAGATATCTCCGTGGTGCGGTGCCGTTCCTCTAACTCACTAAGCCTCGCCTCCAGCGCAGTAAATAAACTACATTTAATACAGGTACCATTATCATTAAAGGAGGCAGAGGAATAACTGAACATCTGACACACTGAGCAGGACAGAGGAGAGGGAGAGGGAGAAGCCATAGCTAACTGCTAATGCTAATGAAACTAGAGTGTATGAAAAACTTTGAAAATAGTGAAAAGTCACTAAAAGAAGGAGAAACTCCGAGTGTTTATGTAGAACTAGTCTACGTTTAAATGTTAAGCGGGTAAATAACCGCTGTAACGAGTAAAACTAATGTATATTTAGCGTTCACTGACAGAGCTACAGCACCAAACAGTGTACACAGAGCAGGAAGTGAACCGGAAATGAGTCAGTACGCTTACCGTAGCACGTCACACACACAAGTCACAACACAGGGGGCAAATACTTTAGGGCAAGGTTTTTCCCTTTAATGAATGAAATCATTTAAAAACGGCATTTTGTATTTACTCAGGTTATTTATATTTACACAGGTTATCTATTGTTAATTTGTTTGGTGATCTGAAACACTTCAGTGTGACAAATGTGCAAAAAAAGTAGGAAATCAGGAAGGGGGGAAATATTTTTTCACAGTACTGTATGTGAGTCCTGTGGTAGTGCTCTGGTTTAGTGAGAAATAGTCCAGGGGTTTGTGCCAGGTCTCAGTGAGGCAGAGGAAATCCAGGTTATTGTCAGTTATGAACTCAGTCAGAATGAGACTTTTATTGTTGAGTGAACGAGTGCTGAGCAAGGCCAGTTTCAGATGATGTTGCTTTATGATGGGTTGTGAGGACCGAGGAACGAGACAGAGATTGGACAGATTCACAATGACATAATGCAGGAGTTGCCCCGTGATGAGACCAGAGGGATGGGATGGAGTTAGGGGATGTGAAGTTGTAGGTAAACAAACAACCAGAGCGTCTGTGTGTAGGATGCCGTTTGCATAGTAATCCTGTTTGATTAAAGAATGTCCAAGCAGTCCGGTCGCAGGTTGTTGTTGAGATTATGAAGATCTGAGGCGGAATACAGCGCTGGCATGTTCTGAATGGAGAGAGCAAGCACAGAATTAGCGTTGGCTTGTGACCAAAAGCACAAGGTGTCCAGGGGAAGAAGCCATATGCACCCCAAGAGTATCCACAGAATGATCCACAGCATTACAGCGGCAGGAACCAACAGCGCGTTGAGGAGGTGCGGTAGCCTGGAAGGGCTACTGGTCTGCTAGCCTTGCACCTACCCTGAGGATGGAGGTCAACCTGGTGCCGTGGTGGCTAGCGGAGAAAACCTGACAGAGTCCTACAGGGCTTACCCCACCGGGACGGAAGGATCTCGGCGGGATGAGCAGGTGAGCTTGTGGTAGCTAACGATGTGGCAGGCGGTTGACCACCCCAGTAGCAGAATGACAAAGCTAGCTTACAGTCAGTTCTGGAAGCCCAGGAGCCAAGTTGTCCCTACACACAAACTACAAACAGTGACAAAACAAAACACAAAGAATTGAGCTACCTCAATTATGGTGTAATTAGTCAGTAGCAAATATCACATATAACATAATGTGACTTATAAATAAACTGTCAAACTTCAATAATTTATTTCTTCTTGATGCAAACAGTCAATATCTTCATCTGAGTCATGTCAGTTTAGACTTTTGTAAGAAGCAGAACAAGCTTTCAAATGTCATTTTCTGACTCACTGCTGATCTGATCTCTGAATTCTGTTTTTATCTCCATGTCACATCAACACAGTCATGTATCTCCTGAACTACTACCCTGGTATAGACACAGAAATAAAGGATTGTCGAGGTTTCACAGCACTCATCAAAGTTGCTATGTAATGCCGTAATGACGTCAATGATCCAATGGTGTATGTGTTGTACCCTTAAAAAGGGGAATAGTAACGGGAGAAGGATGAGGAAAACACACACGCTGCTCTTTCCTTCACTCGTCTGTATTGAATGAGGAAGAGGAGCGCGATCCCCCTACTGGAGCCCCGAGGCATTACCAACAGATCGACGAACCATTAAACCACACAGATAAAGATTTGTATTACCTATCTGCATTCCTCTTCTTGGTGTTACTCACTCGTTGCATAGTCTTCATATACATTCACAACTACCATAAATGAAATTACATCTTTTAAAATAGATACTATAATAACTGTGATAATATCAAACTGAAATGAGCTTTTCAGATGAACTGTGTTTTAACTCAAAATAAATTGTATGTATGAATAAATTGTTATATACAACTTGTCACATATGGGTCCAACCGTACTGTGTCTGATTGACATCACAGCATTAGCATGTGTGAAGCCAGTGCTACAATGTTGTGCACTGCAATATGCAGCTATTAGTAGGTCTACATAGCAATGGATCATTTAGAAGAGTGTATGATTAAAACTATTCAAGGCACCAGAATCTCGCAGTATTTCAACAGCAACCTCCTCAGATGTGAATGCCCCCACTGTAATCTCTGCTGCACCCAAAGTTTAAGCTTCCATCTGAAATGGAGACATAAGCTTATTCCTTGTAGAGGCAATTGGCACAGTCAACACAGTAGACTGAACTTGGGACGCATTGATGCCTCTTTTTGTCTTCAACAACAAACCTTGTTTTTCCCTGCGCCTCTTCTGTCGACAGTAATTACACACTCATTTATTTTTACGTGTCTTTCTTAGGAAAATCTGAATCCAAAGCCCGACTGAGACCGGTCAGCCATAGTTTCTGAACCAATATCATTCTGTTAGATACGTTGTTGTGTCAATACATATTCATCCACAGGGACAGCAGAATCTTTGCTGTATGTGGCTGCATAGCTAGGTATCGACTGTTTAAATTGTTCAAGAACAACCAGATTACAGTTTGTCAAACAAACTGACACTGGATGCAAACACCAGTGACTGAACGGCAGAACCAAATCCCTAAATTCCAAATGTTTGCCAGTCAGTCTTTGCTGTATAATTGTTTCATTTTGCATCTGCATGATCAGTCTGTCTTTCTGTTGTTCAGATGTTCGGTTTGTCATTCCACAGACACAGTGGACACTTCACTTACCAAAATCCCTTCGTCCATTAAATTAGCTTTCAGAATACTCTTCAATGTTCAACAATCCACAACTGAAGTCACTAAATGAAATCTCTCCACAAAGTTCACCTCAGATCTTTGATCTGGAGGTTTTTAAAATTCAACTTTTATTTTTATAGTTTTGTGTATTGTTGATTAAATTTAAGTTAAACACTCTAAAATGTCCCTATTACATCAAAATACTTTGATTTCTATATTTCACAGATTAATAAAACCTCCATTTTGTCCTGAAATAAGCTTTTACTCTGAAAATCTAAAACAAATGTCAAGCAGGCAGGCAAAGCAATCAACAAGCTTTTATTGTGAAAATATTTTAGAGGAACATTCCACCATTATTTTTGCGCTCCCAGATCTACAAATGTCTCACAGTCTGCGTCACAAACTGGAGGTGTGGAGTTTAAAGGCACTCTCCAGCTGCATTGTGGGAAATGTAGGATCCAGTGTTTTTGGACTAAAGTCAGGAGATCTCCTCTGCTGCTCAGATTCTGTAAAGACAGACATTTTATTCCCTCCTGGTTGTTTCAGTGCTGATATAAAATGGGTTCCTGTATTTGAGCAGCAGTTTGTAGATTATAAAACTAAATATTCTGAACTAAGTCAGTTATCTGTGTTGAGCAGGACTGAACCAGTTCAGACTGGTTTCAGGAGGTGAGGTCATGACCCTCCCTCCCGGCCGTCCTCCCCCGGCGGGGAGCAGATGTGGGAGACGAACAGACAGTGGTAGTTCCACAGCAGCAGCAGCAGCATCAGCAGCAGAGCGCACAGCAGCAGGACGACCAGCAGGGGGAGGCGACGAGACCTCGGGGGGGAGGGGGGGACACCACAGCTGACGGGGAGAGGGAGAGGAGGGGGAGGAGGAGGGGAGGAGGAGGAGCAGCGATGGAGCCACAAACAGAAACCTTTGAGTCCAGATGGTTTGAGATCAGAAGTGTTCTGAGACAGAGACATGGTCCTGGAGGTCCTGGAGGTCCTGGAGGTTCTGGAGGTTCTGGAGGTCCTGGAGGTTCTGGAGGTCCTGGAGGTCCTGGAGGTTCTGAAAGGTGATTTCAAGAACAGAAACACGGGTTGAACCTCAAACACTCTGAACACAGATACAGACTCATTATGAAGCTGGAGGGAGGAAGAGGAGGAGGAGGAGGTCTCTGCTCTGCTTCATTATCAGCTCTATAAATACCATGTGGTTACCATGGCAACGGATCGAAGGCTTCAGCGTTACTGTGACGACCACCGAGAGGAGTCTGTCTGTCTGTCTGTCTGTCTGTCTGTCTGTGTGTCTGTCTGTCTGTCTGTGTGTCTGTCTGTCTGTCTGTGTGTGTGTGTGTCTGTCTGTCTGTCTGTCTGTCTGTCTGTCTCTCTGTCTGTCTGTCTGTCTGTCAGCAAATACCTGCAGAACCACAGACTTTCCCATCAGCCTCTGCTGTACTTTGTGTTTACTGATGATCAGCTAATGCTAGCATGCTAACACTAAGAGGGTGAACCTTACAGGAGCTAAGCATTAGCATTGTTAGCATTGTCACTGGGAGCACATTAGCATGCTGATGTTAGCTTTTTAGCATTGATAGAGCAACACAGAGCTGCTAGCATGACTGTCAACCATCAGACTGCTTTACTCTTAAACTTTGTTCTTCTGAAGGATTGCTGCAGCTTGAACTTCCTGTTTCACTCTGAAATCAACGGAGAAAGTGAAGATTAGTCCGTAGTTTGTTGACGTCTGGCTCAGTGTTTTGCTCAGGACACTCCAGTGATTGGTCAGATCTGTATGACCAGGTTGTGCAGAATCCTCAGGGATCCAACCGGCTGTAAACAGGTTTATTTCTAAAGTTGGACATTTTAATATGGAGCCTTATGGAGACTGACTCTGGAGCCAGCCTCTAGTGGCCGTTAGAGGAACTGATCAACATATGGAACCACTGTACGCTAACAGGAAGTCATATAACAGTTCTAACACTTATTGTTTTGTTTTCTAAAGATCTATGTCCTGTTGTAATGTCCATTAAAACTGAAACATCCCGTTTGTATTCTGAAGCTTTAAACAAACTTTATTTAAAACCTGTTGTGGACACATGGTTTGTGTTTGACTCACTTCTCTGTGCTCTTCTTTGTTGGTTCCACCTCTTCTGACCGCCGCAGCCTCGGTCAAATCAGCTGATCGGAAGAATCCATTCAAAGGAAACAGAAGATCAATAATAATCGATGCTCAGAGGCTGCTCGGTGTCGATATATTGGTTATCAATGACAGTGATCAGATACAGACGGTCACTTACTGCTGAGCGGGAGAGCTGGTGATGTGCTGAGCAGCGGTGGAGGAGGATGAAAGGACGAACGGAGGAGCTGCAGCGACCTTCAGACTGAGAGTCAACAACTAAACTCCACCTGCTGAACAGAACCACACACACACACACACACACACACACACACACACACACACACACACACACACAGTAACGCCTGCAACAGGATTCATACTTTAAATCATACCTGCAGAAACATTATCAGCTTCATACAGTCGCTCATTAACACATAATAATGTAATATAATTATTATGGTTGAGATCAGAACCAGAGCAGCTCCTCCTACATTTATCTGACAGCTTTAGTTGCTCTGCAGATTCATTTTACACATTTTACCAGTTAATGAAACTACAATACCCATAATCCTCTGCGCTGACTCCAGGTGAACCCACAGCAGAGTGACAGAGTCAATATCTGAAGGTTTTACTGACGTTTCTGTTAATCTGCAGCCAAACATTGATCTGAATGTGAGTCTCCAGTCACGTACATCACACACACTATATATACACACTATATATATACAAAATATATACACTATATATACTATATAGTAGTCGCCAAAGAGTTGTGGGACTTTTACATAACAATAGTTTATTTGAGGATTTTCAGTCAGGATTTAGAGTTCATCACAGCACAGAGACAGCTCTGGTTAAAGTTAATAATGACCTTCTGACTGCTTCAGACAATGGACTTGTCTCTGTACTTGTATTATTAGATCTTAGTGCTGCATTTGACACCATTTACCATAATATTCTTTAACAGAGACTTGAGCATCAAATTGGCATTAAAGGAACCGCACTAAGCTGGTTTAAGTCATATTTATCAGATCGCTCGCAGTTTGTACATGTTAACGATGAATCTTCAATAAATACTACAGTTAGTCATGGAGTTCCACAAGGTTCTGTACTTGGACCAATACTATTTACTTTATATATGCTCCCTTTAGGCAACATTATTAGGAATCACTCCATTAACTTTCACTGTTATGCAGATGATACGCAGTTATATCTATCGATCTAGCCCGATGAAATTAATCAATTAGTTTCTAAACTACAAACATGTCTTAAGGACATAAAATCCTGGATGAGCTGCAATTTTTTGATGCTAAACTCTGCTAAACGCCTCTAGCACCACTGTCAGGAATCTTGGAGTTATCTTTGATCAGGATTTGTCATTTAACTCCCACATAAAGCAGACCTCTAGGACTGCCTTCTTTCATTTACGTAATATTAGAAAAATTAGACACATCCTATCACAGACAGATGCAGAAATATATATATACACAATATATATACTATAATACATAATTCACAAAGACTAAAGCTATATTCATGAAAGGCGACTTGAGGTTGCTGTTGCTCGAGTTACAGAAATAACTCTTAAATGTGC
>NW_026136907.1:27500-39921 GCF_905237075.1 Dicentrarchus labrax | reverse complement strand
CTCATCGAGATGATCGAGCAGAAGCTAAAAACAACAGGCCGACAGGCCGAAGGCTTCATCACAGAGCTCGAGCAGGGAAATCTATGAGCTGGTGAAGAGAAGCACTGAGGTGGATCAGCTCTCGCGCTCGGACGACCACTTTCATCTTCTCCAAAGTTTCTCAGCCGTGAACGCTGCTCCACCCACAAAGGACTGGACGGAGGTCGGCATCCAGCAGCCGCGATACGAGGAGATGGTGAGGAGGGTCGTGGTGGAAGCTGTGGACCGGCTGCAGGAGACGTTCAGGAAAGAGAAGAAGAAGCTACTAGAGGCCGAGCTGAAGAAGGTCCAGCAGTGTGAAGTGGAAGTGACTCTGGATCCTGAAACAGCAAGTCCCTGGCTCGTCCTGTCCGACCACGACAAACAAGTCAGTCTCGGAGACATGAAGAAGACTCTCCCAAAGACACCGGAGAGGTTTTATCCAGGCGGTGGGATCTTAGCAAAGCAGAGTTTCTCTTGTGGAAGGTTTTACTACGAGGTGCAGGTAAAGGAGAAGATGAAATGGGATTTAGGAGTGGTCAGAGAGTCCATCAGCAGGAAGGGGAAGGTCACAAAGAACCAGGAGAGTGGTCTCTGGATACTGAGGAAGGCTAACGAGTACAAAGCTTGTGACGGCAGCCGTGACGTTCACCTCAGTCTGACGTGGCATCCTCGGAAGATCGGCGTGTTCGTGGACTACGATGGCGGTCTGGTCTCCTTTTACGATGTTGATGCTGCAGATCTGATCTTCTCCTTCACTGACTGTCACTTCACTGAGAGGCTGTTCCCATTCTTCAACCCCGGCACCGCTGCACCCCTGATCATTTCTCCTGTCAATCACTCTGATTAGATCAGTTCTTTACTATCAAACACACAACTTTATTACATGTTCAACTAAAAAGGTTTAAACTAATAATTACATTTATGATTTCTGTGGTGAAACAAACAAGTTCTGACTTATTTTTCTATGTATTGCAAAATATGTTGGATTATAAGCAATTTTCCCTTTTTAGTAAAATACTTTATGTTGTGATATTTTAATTTATTTTGAAAATATTTATAATTTTTAGCAAATTCCTCAAACATAAAATAAAAATATAAAACCATCGATCACAGTGATCAGACAGTGATCAGACAGTGATCAGACAGTTGATCAGACAGTGATCACAGATCAATGAGCAGTCTGTTTCTCCTAATGTTTGTTACCTGCTCAGCCAGGTGTACTAACGCCTCACTAACAGGCCTGAATAAAGTCTCTAAATGTATGGAGTAAGATAGCTATCAAAAAGATGTGTTCATGATTCTAACCATTCGTATTCGTAATGTTAAACATTTATATGTCAATAAAATTGTTGTACACAAAATGAGAAACTGTTTGGGTAAGGATTGTTTTTATGTGAGTATGAATCTAAAAGCTGTGAGTACAAAGTCACAAACTCTAATTTCTACCACTACGAAGTCTTCACTGTGAACAAGAGTTCAAGTTTGTGGGTACGAGTAAAAAAGTGTTGAAATGACGTCACATTGGTCACAGGGGAAAATAATTGAACCCCGATTCCTCCAAACGCGCATGAGCCAAAACCAAAGTGGACCGAGTGGAGCTTCCGGCTCAGGTGAAGCATCAGAGAGGGGGTTGTAGACGATTCTGTGGTCTCTGGACAGACCAGTGGTCACTACCACTAAGTGCGCTGGTATCTGGCATGGACCTCCATGTATCCCTGACTGCAGGCCTGCAGACCTCAGTGTGCTCAACTCATTAAATACGGTATCTGAAGAGGGACAAGAAACCATAATGAATGTGGCGAAATGCAGGGATTTAAACACAATGAACTTAATCTTTGGTTTTACTAATTATGAAATACAATATTGACACATTTCACAAAATAACAGATTAACTACCTATCAAAACATTAAATTACCTTAATTATTCATTAAATGATTAAAGAAGTAATATATTTTAATGTGTATTTATCATAATCAAATGTAACCTGAGATACTTTCTTAATGTTATCAAAATTAAAGGGATCACTAGACTGTTTATTTTATTTTTATTGAACAACAAATTATTGAACAACAAACAACAAACAAACATTAACATAAAACAAGCAGGCAAACAGTAAAAATGTTAATGAAATACTAAAATGATATAAATGATGATCATAATGACAAAAATGATAATAATGTTAATAATAATAATAATAATAATGACAAAAATGATGATGTTGATAATGATAATAATAACAATGAGTGGACATGTACTGGTCTGGGTCTGAGGTACGGATCATATGATATCAGACTCTTAGAGGAACATGGCATTGATTTATATTATTTCTCTACTACACACCCCCCCTTGTTCATTTAATAAACAAATACAATCAGAATACAATCAATATACAATAGTCAAACATTAAAGACATCAAACGCATCAATCTGTTTTGCAGATTAATGTGAAATTGGTTCATGTAAGTTACTCATAGTCCAGAGAAATATAGGCTGAATATATGCATAAAGGAAGTATAAGTAAAACTGAAAAGAAAACACGCATAATGACTTTATTATAATACCATATTATATAAATACATGTATAAAAATAACAAACTATGACCAGAGATCATAAAGCATCCTATCTCTGAGTAATATACAAGTGATTTTAAAATCAAAAAGACAAGATATGTTCTTAATAACAAAACAAATGTCACTGTTATTTTCATAGAGCATATTTACTGTACATGTTAATATAAAGTATGAACGATGAGGGCAGTGGGGGTCATATCGCGCAGCCCTTAATTACAGTGTATTCAATAACTACATTTCAGAAGTACTACCTTTGTGCCTCACTGACGCAGGGCCCTTAATGTGGTTGTCCACTTGATATTTTGCAGATGCACTGGTCGCTGCTTTTTGTGGATTCGGGGAGGTCACTGTATCACTGTAATGTGTCTCTATACATAAAAAAACAACAACATGACTACAAAGTCACAAAATACTGACTGTTTTTCTTTACTCTGATTAGTCTCATTACACAGAGTTTTTATGTGATTGTTGCGGGCAAAGGTTTGTCTGATTATGCATTGAATTATGGGATTGCACAATGGCGTTTTTCTGGAGGGACTGATTACTGTGCATATACCACTGAATGCACTCTGATATTAGTATGTTAGTTTGAATATAACATTAGCTCATGAGCAGCTAATTCACACAACGATACACCTAAAATACATGAAGAATATTCTAAAGTCACACTGACTTCCATTATTTATCATACCAAAGCGGCAGTCAGAAGCGTGGAAGGAGACAGGAGACCGAACAGGAAGCATCACGGTGACGCCGCAGTCAACTGTTGGAGAGTGGGCGGGGTTTAACATTTGACTCCACCCACTCTGAGGTCTGCTGACACATGGCTGTGACTGCTGGCTCTAACAGTGAGGATCCAGGTTGTTCTTCAATAAGGGCTGAGATCCAGAACAAAGGTTTCCTCTGCATTAGGAGGAACCGGCTCACTTCCCTCTACGACACCGTCAACCACATCTTTCTGAAAGGGTCTGTTACCTTTGTTGCTCTGCTCCTCAGATTCTTCCATCGAAATGTCACTTGCTCCAAGGTCGTCTTCTGGCCAGACCCCATTGCATTCTGGGTGATTTCAACCCAAATGTCTTTCTTCCTTTTGTTAGTCGCCGTTCCACCTGCAGCAGAGCTTCCTACTATTGAGGCATAATGGCACTTAACAGGCTCCAGCAGGGTTTGAGTCCACGGTTCCCCCTCAGCTGCTGTTAGAACACAGTATCCCTGATGGGACACAAGCTCAACCTCAGATAATGTCTTATTTCACCAACGTTAAAGTTTCTATTCCTGGAATCCACCTGGAAGTCCGTCCGCCTGTTGGGATCATCAAAGTAATCCAAATCCTACTGACAACACCAACTGAAGCTTTGATCCAGATTAAAACTGGGATCTGATTTCAGATTCCTTCTTTCCTTTTCAACAACTGGTGCACTGGATTAACCACACAGCTGTGATCAGGTAACCTTCACCTGCACAAGAGCTCCACAGCGTTTTATTGTGATAGTCTACTTCCTGAAGTCTGTCAGCGTTTTATTGTGATAGTCTACTTCCTGAAGTCTGTCAGCGTTTTATTGTGATAGTCTACTTCCTGAAGTCTGTCAGCGTTTTATTGTGATAGTCTACTTCCTGAAGTATATATAAATATATATATATTTATATATATATATATATATATATATTTATATATATATATAAATATATAGTTCCATTAATCACAGTTACCGTAAGTACACTTCCTGATGCTGCTGCTGATGATGATGATGATGCTGCTGATGATGATGATGATGATGATGCTGATGATGATGATGATGAATCTTTATTATTGTTTGATGGTTGTGATCCCCTTTAACTCGGATTATTAAACATATCACACTGATTATTATTATTATTATTATTATTATTATATTAAGTCATTAATAGATACTGAAGATGTTTTATTGAAAGGTGAGTACATTCTCCTCTGACAACAACAACAACAACAACAACAACAACAACAACAGATTGTATTAATAGGGAGCTCAGATGAGGAGCTGTTTACATATTCAGATTATTATCAGACACAGTTTCACTCTTTAAATCATTTTACACATTTTACATCAACAAACTATAAAACTGTTACACTGTGTGTGTGTGTGTGTGTGTGTGTGTGTGTGTGTGTGTGTGTGTGTGTGTGAGTGTGTGTGTGTGTTACAGTGTGTGTGTGTCACTGTATGTGTGTCACTGTGTGTGTGTCACTGTGTGTGTGTGTGTGTGTCAGGCAGCTCGTGGGCTGTAGTACGGCAGCGCTCTGATGAAGGCGTCCAGTCGGCTGCTGAACAGTTCGCTGTCCAAACTGTGAGTAGAGTCACACACCGGGTTCTTCACTATGTACTCCACATACAGCTGAGAGACAGACAGGCACACAGACAGACAGGCAGAGAGACAGACAGGCACACAGAAAGACAGGCAGAGAGACAGACAGACAGGCAGAGAGACAGACAGACAGGCAGAGAGACAGACAGACAGGCAGAGAGATAAAAGTTTAATGAATCATCCTTCACAATAAAAGTCCACTCCCACAGGAAGCAGAGAGCTGTCAGCTTGCTCATTATTAAACAGGCAGTAAGGGAGGAGCCTGTTGTTTGGATTATTATTACTAATATTAATAATAATATTATTACTAATATTATTAATAATATTAATAATATTAATAATGGAGAGAGAGAACAAACATGATTTCATGTTTTATAACTGACACTGTTATTGTTTACTACAACAACAACAACAACAAGTTCACAAACAGACTTTAGCTTGTAGAGAACATAAAGTCTATCAAACAGTTGTTAACAAGTCTGAGTGTGTGTGTGTGTGTGTGTGTGTGTGTGTGTGTGTGTGTGTGTGTGTCTGTTACACTGTGTGTGTGTGTGTGTGTGTGTGTGTGTGTGTGTGTGTGTGTGTGTGTGTGTGTGTGTCTGTTACACTGTGTGTACAGTGTGTGTTACAGTGTGTGTGTTACAGTGTGTGTTACAGTGTGTGTGTTACAGTGTGTGTTACAGTGTGTTACAGTGTGTATTACAGTGTGTGTGTTACAGTGTGTGTTACAGTGTGTGTTACAGTGTGTTACAGTGTGTGTTACAGTGTGTTACAGTGTGTGTTACAGTGTGTGTGTTACAGTGTGTGTTACAGTGTGTTACAGTGTGTGTGTTACAGTGTGTATTACAGTGTGTGTGTTACAGTGTGTGTTACAGTGTGTTACAGTGTGTATTACAGTGTGTGTGTTACAGTGTGTGTTACAGTGTGTGTTACAGTGTGTTACAGTGTGTGTTACAGTGTGTTACAGTGTGTGTTACAGTGTGTTACAGTGTGTGTTACAGTGTGTGTTACAGTGTGTGTGTTACAGTGTGTGTGTTACAGTGTGTGTGTTACAGTGTGTATTACAGTGTGTGTTACAGTGTGTATTACAGTGTGTGTATTACAGTGTGTGTGTTACAGTGTGTTACAGAGTGTGTTACAGTGTGTGTTACAGTGTGTTACAGTGTGTGTTACAGTGTGTTTCAATGTGTGTTACAGTGTGTGCTACAGTGTGTTACAGTGTGTGTGTTACAGTGTGTATTACAGTGTGTGTTACAGTGTGTATTACAGTGTGTGTATTACAGTGTGTGTGTGTTACAGTGTGTTACAGTGTGTGTTACAGTGTGTGTGTTACAGTGTGTTACAGTGTGTGTTACAGTGTGTTACAGTGTGTATTACAGTGTGTGTGTTACAGTGTGTGTTACAGTGTGTGTTACAGTGTGTATTACAGTGTGTGTGTTACAGTGTGTGTTACAGTGTGTATTACAGTGTGTGTATTACAGTGTGTGTGTGTTACAGTGTGTTACAGTGTGTGTGTTACAGTGTGTGTGTTACAGTGTGTTACAGTGTGTGTTACAGTGTGTTACAGTGTGTATTACAGTGTGTGTGTTACAGTGTGTGTTACAGTGTGTGTTACAGTGTGTTACAGTGTGTGTTACAGTGTGTTACAGTGTGTGTTACAGTGTGTGCTACAGTGTGTTACAGTGTGTGTTACAGTGTGTGTTACAGTGTGTGTGTTACAGTGTGTGTGTTACAGTGTGTGTGTTACAGTGTGTATTACAGTGTGTGTTACAGTGTGTATTACAGTGTGTGTATTACAGTGTGTGTGTTACAGTGTGTTACAGTGTGTGTTACAGTGTGTGTTACAGTGTGTTACAGTGTGTGTTACAGTGTGTTTCAATGTGTGTTACAGTGTGTGCTACAGTGTGTTACAGTGTGTGTGTTACAGTGTGTATTACAGTGTGTGTTACAGTGTGTATTACAGTGTGTGTATTACAGTGTGTGTGTGTGTTACAGTGTGTTACAGTGTGTGTTACAGTGTGTTACAGTGTGTGTTACAGTGTGTGTTACAGTGTGCTACAGTGTGTGCTACAGTGTGTGTTACAGTGTGTGTGTTACAGTGTGTGTTACAGTGTGTGCTACAGTGTGTTACAGTGTGTGTTACAGTGTGTTACAGTGTGTGTTACAGTGTGTGCTACAGTGTGTTACAGTGTGTGTTACAGTGTGTGTTACAGTGTGTGTGTTACAGTGTGTGTGTTACAGTGTGTGTGTTACAGTGTGTATTACAGTGTGTGTTACAGTGTGTATTACAGTGTGTGTATTACAGTGTGTGTGTTACAGTGTGTTACAGAGTGTGTTACAGTGTGTGTTACAGTGTGTTACAGTGTGTGTTACAGTGTGTTACAGTGTGTGTTACAGTGTGTTTCAATGTGTGTTACAGTGTGTGCTACAGTGTGTTACAGTGTGTGTGTTACAGTGTGTATTACAGTGTGTGTTACAGTGTGTATTACAGTGTGTGTATTACAGTGTGTGTGTGTTACAGTGTGTTACAGTGTGTGTTACAGTGTGTGTGTTACAGTGTGTGTTACAGTGTGTTACAGTGTGTGTTACAGTGTGTTACAGTGTGTATTACAGTGTGTGTGTTACAGTGTGTGTTACAGTGTGTGTTACAGTGTGTTACAGTGTGTGTTACAGTGTGTTACAGTGTGTGTTACAGTGTGTGCTACAGTGTGTTACAGTGTGTGTTACAGTGTGTGTTACAGTGTGTGTGTTACAGTGTGTGTGTTACAGTGTGTGTGTTACAGTGTGTATTACAGTGTGTGTTACAGTGTGTATTACAGTGTGTGTATTACAGTGTGTGTGTTACAGTGTGTTACAGTGTGTGTTACAGTGTGTGTTACAGTGTGTTACAGTGTGTGTTACAGTGTGTTTCAATGTGTGTTACAGTGTGTGCTACAGTGTGTTACAGTGTGTGTGTTACAGTGTGTATTACAGTGTGTGTTACAGTGTGTATTACAGTGTGTGTATTACAGTGTGTGTGTGTTACAGTGTGTTACAGTGTGTGTTACAGTGTGTTACAGTGTGTGTTACAGTGTGTTACAGTGTGTGTTACAGTGTGTGTTACAGTGTGCTACAGTGTGTGCTACAGTGTGTGTTACAGTGTGTGTGTTACAGTGTGTTACAGTGTGTGTGTTACAGTGTGTGTGTTACAGTATGTGTTACAGTGTGTTTGTTACAGTGTGTTACAGTGTGTGTTACAGTGTGTTACAGTGTGTGTTACAGTGTGTGTGTTACAGTGTGTGTGTTACAGTGTATTACAGTGTGTGTGTTACAGTGTGTGTGTTACAGTGTGTGTTACAGTGTGTGTTACAGTGTGTGTGTGTTACAGTGTGTTACAGTGTGTATATTACAGTGTGTGTGTGTTACA
Organism: Dicentrarchus labrax; assembly: GCF_905237075.1. Classification (NCBI taxonomy): domain Eukaryota; kingdom Metazoa; phylum Chordata; class Actinopteri; family Moronidae; genus Dicentrarchus; species Dicentrarchus labrax. The sequence goes on along the minus strand of NW_026136907.1, from coordinate 31,583 downwards.
GTGTGTGTTACAGTGTGTGTGTCTTACGTTGCTGTAGATGTGCTGCAGGGTCTCTCTGTGTATATTACAGTGTGTGTGTGTTACAGTGTGTGTTACAGTGTGTATATTACAGTGTGTTACAGTGTGTATATTACAGTGTGTGTTACAGTGTGTGTATTACAGTGTGTGTTACAGTGTGTTACAGTGTGTGTGTTACAGTGTGTGTTACAGTGTGTGTTACAGTGTGTGTTACAGTGTGTGTATTACAGTGTGTGTGTTACAGTGTGTGTGTTACAGTGTGTGTTACAGTGTGTGTGTTACAGTGTGTGTGTCTTACGTTGCTGTAGATGTGCTGCAGGGTCTCTCTGTGTATATTACAGTGTGTATTACAGTGTGTGTTACAGTGTGTGTTACAGTGTGTGTGTCTTACGTTGCTGTAGATGTGCTGCAGGGTCTCTCTGTGTATATTACAGTGTGTGTGTGTTACAGTGTGTGTTACAGTGTGTGTGTCTTACGTTGCTGTAGATGTGCTGCAGGGTCTCTCTGGCGTTGCTCACTGACAGATCCGTGTTCATGACGAACCTCAGTCCACTGGGAGTCTCGTAGTAATGGAGACGATACCTGCTGGTCTGAAAGGACAGGAAGCCCTCCTTCCTGAGGACAGACAGGCTGCTAAGGACCACAGACAGGCAGACAGATAGACAGGCAGACAGACAGACAGGCAGACAGACAGCTGTTGTGAAGGATACATGTCCAGAGGAGACATCTTACTGACGAAGGAGCGGATGGAGAACAGCATCCCGTACATCAGCTTGAACTCCTGCAGACACACAGACACTCGTTATAATAAAGTTATATCTTTATCTCTTTAACACTTTATATTCTCTTTATAATAAAGTTATATCTTTATCTCTTTAACACTTTATATTCTCGTTATAATAAAGTTATATCTTTATCTCTTTAACACTTTATATTCTCTTTATAATAAAGTTATATCTTTATCTCTTTAACACTTTATATTCTCTTTATAATAAAGTTATATCTTTATCTCTTTAACACTTTATATTCTCTTTATAATAAAGTTATATCTTTATCTCTTTAACACTTTATATTCTCTTTATAATAAAGTTATATCTTTATCTCTTTTTCTTTCACCTCCTCTTTGGAGATCCCCGCCTGCTTCTTCCGGTTCCACTCGTTATAATACAGACAGCTGCCGTTACGGTCGAATATGTACAGGTTGTGGACCGTCATCTACACACACAGTAACACACACACACACACACACACACACACACACACATTGATCAACACCTTCCTGAACGCATTTTGTCAATTCTCTCAGAAACCAATCGATCAATAACTGTCAATAATCACTGGGTGTGTATGTTGTGTGCCGAGTTGAAGAACAGTTCCTCTCGGTGATGAGCAGCCCCGGTGGTTTTATCGATCCGGTGTTTTAACCCGTTAACTGTTACATTCAGTTTTAAAAGGACCGTTTTCTGAACGGAGTCTGGTGATCGGTTCGGTTCAGACGGCTGTTACTCTGATTGAATACAGCTGGAACCAGAATCTGTTCTCACACAAGTACAATAACTGTTCATAAACACAGAATCTGCTCTCACACAAGTACAATAACTGTTCATAAACACAGAATCTGCTCTCACACAAGTACAATAACTGTTCATAAACACAGAATCTGCTCTCACACAAGTACAATAACTGTTCATAAACACAGAATCTGTTCTCACACAAGTACAATAACTGTTCATAAACACAGAATCTGCTCTCACACAAGTACAATAACTGTTCATAAACACAGAATCTGCTCTCACACGAGTACAATAACTGTTCATAAACACAGAATCGTGTTTAAATGGCGCCACTTTTTGTCTTTAAAGAGTTTATTTGAGACATTTAACGGAGCAGCTGCAGTGTTTACCTTCTCTTCCTGGTTCAGGACCCCGCCGCTAGAGGTGTCCGCTTACCTGCCGCAACAGAACTGTTTTATTGTTTTATAAATGTACGTTCGCTCACAGCAACAACATAAAGACATTTACTAAAATATACCTGTTATTTAATGATTCAGGTTTGTAACTCTTATAAACGCTAATTACCCGCCTCACAGTGACGGCAGTATTCATGAACAGCGCATGCGCTCTGGAACCACACTCAGAGAGAAGATGGCGGCAGCAGCGATGGTTCCGATCTTTGGACAAAATGTTTCTGATAAATACGACCTGGTTCCGGACTGGACCAGCCGGGAAGTCAGCACCGGGGTGAGTACGTGGTCTGTGGGCCCGGAGCCGACCGAACCGGAGCCGGTTCCGTTTCTGTGGAGGGTTTATAAAGTCTGAAGAGACTGAATGAGACAGCACTTCTACAGCAGCTAACGGTGGCTAACGGCTAACAGTGAATACACTGTATTAATCTGTCTGTGCTACTAATGTCATTTAATTATATTATATTATATAATATAATGTCATTTAATTATATTATATTATATAATATAATGTCATTTAATTATATTATATTATATTATATTATATAATAGTTTAATTATATTATATTATATAATAGTTTAATTATATTATATTATATAATGTCATTTAATTATATTATATAATATAATGTCATTTCATTATATTATATTATATAATGTCATTTAATTATATTATATTATATAATATAATGTCATTTCATTATATAATATAATATAATGTCATTTCATTATATAATATAATATAATGTCATTTAATTATATTATATAATATAATAGTTTAATTATATTATATTATATAATAGTTTAATTATATTATATTATATAATGTCATTTAATTATATTATATTATATAATATAATGTCATTTAATTATATTATATTATATAATGTCATTTAATTATATTATATTATATAATATAATGTCATTTAATTATATTATATAATATAATGTCATTTAATTATATAATATAATATAATGTCATTTAATTATATTATATAATATAATAGTTTAATTATATTATATAATATAATGTCATTTAATTATATAATATAATATGTCATTTAATTATATAATATTTAATATAATTTAATATAAAAATATAATAATTTAATAATATAATATTATATGATTTAATTTAATATAATTTAATTTAATATAATATAATTTAATATAATATAATTTAATATAATATAATATAATAATATATTTACAGTACTGTGCAACAGTTTTAGGCAGTTGTGATAAAATGCTGTAAACTAAGAATGCTTTCACAAATATAAATAATGTTTATTTGTTACACAATGCAAAGTGAGCCAACAAAAGAAATGTAGATCAATATTTGGTGTCACACCAGCATCAGTTCTTACAGACACACAGTCAACATATAGGTTGAAACATCATCACCACAGACAGTAACAGACAGTAACAGACAGTAACAGACAGACAGACAGTAACAGACAGACAGTAACAGACAGACAGTAACAGACAGACAGTAACAGACAGACAGTAACAGACAGTAACAGACAGTAACAGACAGACAGTAACAGACAGACAGTAACAGTCAGTAACAGACAGTAACAGACACACAGTCAACATATAGGTTGAAACATCATCACCACAGACAGTAACAGACAGACAGTAACAGACAGACAGTAACAGTCAGTAACAGACAGTAACAGACAGACAGTAACAGACAGTAACAGACAGACAGAGACAGACAGACAGGGTAGTTGTACTGCTTCAGCGAGGTCTCTGCACTCACAGATTTTAAAGCAGACTGGTGTTTCGAGATGAGCACAAAGAAACAGACACACTGAGGATGGCAGTGGTCGGCCAAGGAAACTTAATGCGTACATACATCAGCTCTGAACTGGCAGGAACCAGTGGGACCCAGGAAGTGAAGAGTCTGCTCAGAAGGGGTCTTCATGGAAGAGTTGAAGTGTTTAATGTTCGGCTGTAGCAGGAGACAGGTTGCTGCTGGAGAGCTGGACAATAATGAGTGTCTGCAGGCAACAGTGAACCATGGTGGAGGGTCCCTGCAAGTTTGGGGCTGCATCTCTGCAAATGGAGTTGGAGATGAATCCTTAATACAGGCAGATACT
>NW_026136907.1:17500-20000 GCF_905237075.1 Dicentrarchus labrax | reverse complement strand
TATGGAGCAACAACGTCCCTGTGGAGCAGCGACAACGTCCCCTGTGGAGCAACAACGTCCATGTGGAGCAGCAACAACGTCCCCTGTGGAGCAACAACGTCCATGTGGAGCAACAACGTCCATGTGGAGCAACAACGTCCCTGTGGAGCAGCGACAACGTCCCTGTGGAGCAACAACGCCCCTGTGGAGCAGTGACAACGTCCCTGTGGAGCAACAACGTCCCTGTGTAGCAGCGACAACGTCCCTGTGTAGCAACAACGTCCCTGTGGAGCAACAACGTCCATGTGGAGCAACAACGTCCCTGTGGAGCAACAACGTCCCTGTGGAGCAGCAACAACGTCCCTGTGGAGCAGCGACAACGTCCCCTGTGGAGCAACAACGTCCCTGTGTAGCAGCGACAACGTCCCTGTGGAGCAACAACGTCCCTGTGGAGCAACAACGTCCCTGTGGAGCAGCGACAACGTCCCTGTGGAGCAACAACGTCCCCTGTGGAGCAACAACGTCCATGTGGAGCAACAACGTCCCTGTGGAGCAACAACGTCCCTGTGGAGCAACAACGTCCCTGTGGAGCAGCGACAACGTCCCCTGTGGAGCAACAACGTCCCTGTGTAGCAGCGACAACGTCCCTGTGGAGCAACAACGTCCCCTGTGGAGCAACAACGTCCCCTGTGGAGCAGCGACAACGTCCCTGTGGAGCAACAACGTCCCTGTGGAGCAACAACGTCCATGTGGAGCAACAACGTCCCTGTGGAGCAACAACGCCCCTGTGGAGCAACAACGTCCCTGTGGAGCAGCGACAACGTCCCTGTGGAGCAACAACGTCCCCTGTGGAGCAGCGACAACGTCCCTGTGGAGCAACAACGTCCCTGTGGAGCAACAACGTCCATGTGGAGGAGCGACAACGTCCCTGTGGAGCAACAACGTCCATGTGGAGCAACAACGTCCCTGTGGAGCAACAACGCCCCTGTGGAGCAGCGACAACGTCCCTGTGGAGCAACAACGTCCCTGTGGAGCAATAACGTCCATGTGGAGCAGCGACAACGCCCCTGTGGAGCAACAACGTCCATGTGGAGCAACAACGTCCCTGTGGAGCAACAACGTCCATGTGGAGCAGCGACAACGTCCATGTGGAGCAGCGACAACGTCCCTGTGGAGCAACAACGTCCATGTGGAGCAGCGACAACGTCCATGTGGAGCAACAACGTCCCTGTGGAGCAGCGACAACGTCCCTGTGGAGCAACAACGTCCCTGTGGAGCAGCGACAACGCCCCTGTGGAGCAACAACGTCCCTGTGGAGCAGCGACAACGTCCCTGTGGAGCAACAACGTCCCTGTGGAGCAACAACGCCCATGTGGAGCAGCGACAACGTCCCTGTGGAGCAACAACGTCCATGTGGAGCAACAACGTCCATATGGAGCAACAACGTCCCTGTGGAGCAGCGACAACGTCCCTGTGGAGCAACAACGTCCATGTGGAGCAGCAACAACGTCCCTGTGGAGCAACAACGTCCCCTGTGGAGCAGTGACAACGCCCCTGTGGAGCAACAACGCCCCTGTGTAGCAGCGACAACGTCCCTGTGGAGCAACAACGTCCCTGTGGAGCAGTGACAACGTCCATGTGGAGCAACAACGTCCCTGTGGAGCAACAACGTACCTGTGGAGCAACAACGCCCCTGTGGAGCAACAACGTCCCTGTGGAGCAACAACGTCCATGTGGAGCAACAACGTCCCTGTGGAGCAACAACGCCCCTGTGGAGCAACAACGCCCCTGTGGAGCAACAACGTCCATGTGGAGCAACAACGTCCCTGTGGAGCAGCGACAACGTCCCCTGTGGAGCAACAACGTCCCTGTGTAGCAGCGACAACGTCCCTGTGGAGCAACAACGTCCCTGTGGAGCAACAACGTCCATGTGGAGCAGCGACAACGTCCCTGTGGAGCAACAACGTCCATGTGGAGCAACAACGTCCCTGTGGAGCAACAACGTCCCTGTGGAGCAACAACGTCCATGTGGAGCAGCGACAACATCCCTGTGGAGCAACAACGTCCATGTGGAGCAACAACGTACCTGTGGAGCAACAACGCCCCTGTGGAGCAACAACGTCCCTGTGGAGCAACAACGTCCATGTGGAGCAACAACGTACCTGTGGAGCAACAACGTCCCTGTGGAGCAACAACGCCCATGTGGAGCAACAACGCCCCTGTGGAGCAACAACGTCCATGTGGAGCAACAACGTCCATGTGGAGCAACAACGCCCCTGTGGAGCAACAACGCCCCTGTGGAGCAACAACGTCCATGTGGAGCAACAACGTCCATGTGGAGCAACAACGTCCCTGTGGAGCAGCGACAACGTCCCTGTGGAGCAGCGACAACGTCCCCTGTGGAGCAGCGACAACGTCCCTGTGGAGCAACAACGCCCCTGTGTAGCAGCGACAACGTCCCTGTGGAGCAACAACGTCCCTGTGGAGCAACAACGTCCCCTGTGGAGCAGCGACAACGTCC
>NW_026136907.1:0-12500 GCF_905237075.1 Dicentrarchus labrax | reverse complement strand
TTTATGACAACGTTTCTCCCTGTTGATATGCAATTGCCAAGCACCATTCACATTGTTATATATGTTATATCTGTCATATAACAACTAGTTGTGTGCATATGATACAAAAACAACCTTGGGCCCTTTCTAACTACTCCATGTATTTCTTTTACAATTGCAATAGAATGTCTTTTGCAAGATCTGCAACCCTCCCTGAGCTGCTCTGATGAAGAGCTTAGTGATGCATCAGCAGACCAAAGAGCTCCTCTGACTTCTCTGGATTGGAGCATTCACAATGCTCTCTTTTCTGAGAGATGGAGGGAAAAGAGACCATCTCTTCTTAGTAGCATGCTGGCCAAGGAGAGCGTGGCAACAAATGGCTGGTTGTAAATGTAAATATTACCTTGTAGGACGGTATGATCTCAACATGCCTGAGCTGACCTGCGAGGGATGCCCGGCAACTTGGACTGCAGGACTTGATGACCTGATAAAAACTGGATACTGACCTGCCACCCTTCATTTTGTAACAATTTATGAGACAGACCTGTTTTATACGTTTGAAGACATGAAGATGGCATCACCCGGGATGTCTTTTCAGGCATATCTAAGAATGCTTGAGAAGCGGACTGCTCGCTTTGGCCGTGTAAGTATTTCTCTATATGTTTGTGTTTTGAAATGGAAAGGTCTTTGTTTAAAAAATTGTTTTGTGCTTTTTTCTTTTTACATAGACTGGGAAGATCTCATCAGACAGCTTCCAAAAAAGCTTTTTTTGAATGGGCTGCTGTACAATATGAGGTTGACTCCACCTGCAAGGAGGAGAAATTCATCTGTCCTGCCTGTACCCCAGCAATGCTTTCTGTCTCGGTGGATGGAAACCGCAAGCGTTACCGCTTCAAAAGTACTGCAAGGTATACAATAATGTACAGATAGATAGTTAGGTTTTATACAACAAGTAACCTTTCGATGTATGACATGTTAAAAAGATAGTTAAGGTGTTTTGAAGTGGGGTTGTATGAGGTACTTATCCATGGTCAGTCTGTTACCTACAGCAGACAATGGTCACCGCCACCCATCCCCTGCCTCTATTGTGGAGAAGCAGAAAAATGTGTTTTAGCCACATATAAAAGACCCACCTGAAAAAAAACCCAATATCCAGGATTGTAGTTGTGGTTAGATGTAGAAATATGCATTTCTACAGTTGAGACAATGTAGTGCCAAGGAAAAGGGCTGTCTGAACACTGTGTACTGTAGGTAACACACTTACTATGGATAAGTACCTTATACCATCCCACTTCAGAGTACTCAACTATCCTTTTAAACATTGAAGCCTTTTTATTTCTTGTTGTTTTTTTAGATCTCAGGAGCGGGCCATCTTTGACGGTGTCTTCATTGCAAAAGATGACGATGTGACCAGATTTGTGGATCACATCCACAGCAAAAATAAACATGTAATAGCAGACTTCAATTTATATCTCAATATAACATTATAATTCATAGTCTGTCAGTACTCCCATGTATTGTGATATCTACCTGTATACCTAATTGTTCTTAATCTGCTAACACTTATCTGTTCCTTGTCCCCTAAGAGAAATGTATAATTGTTCCCTGTAATGACTGTTGATGGGATTATTTGTCAATTATGATTTTCTACAATGTAGGGCACTGGAAGGAGCAATTGTGGTGGGGAGTGGTCAGCTGCCAGAGAGACCAATCAGTAAGGTGGATGAGGAGGGACTGGAGCTGGCAGTGTGCAGGCATGATGTCTTGCTGGCTGCCCTTAATATGTTTGTACATGCTAAAGCGCATGACTTCAAATGTGAGGTTAGTATAATACAGTACATTTTTATCAAATGACTTGCAATCCTATAAATGATGCATATAAATGTGTAATGTTTAACTATCACTTAACAGATTATTTAACATTTGTATTGTTATTGTTGTTGATGTGAACAGCCCTTAATTGACACATGTACTTTTGTCAAGGATATTATTTTGCACCTGTCTGTGTATGTTTGTTGGTAAGCAAGATTACTCATGAGGTTTACCACTAATGTACACACAACTTGGTGGAAGGGTGACAGTTTGATTTTTGATTAGGTTTTAATTGAAATAAAAGTGACTGTTGGGCATTGCTTGAGGTCTCTGCTGTACTAAATTCCCTTGATGTTTCTGTTTGGGTCCCTCTCTCCAGGTGAAATGGAGTAGCAAACCAAGAAGGTGCTGGTAAAACACTAGGGGAGGAAGTAGAGCAATGTAATGCTTCCCTCTCCAGGATAGCAGTCACCACAAAGCATATGTCAAAAGCAGGTGCTGTATAATTGTACCTCTGTATACAGAATAAAAGACCTTTATATTATTACAAGTGAATCTTTACAGAACTCATCTCTGTGTACTTGCAGGACGCAATGACATGCTGACACTCCTTGCCATAAGATGGAACCAGCAGAAATGTCCAAACCTGGCTACTGCACTTTCCCAGAGATACCATAAGGTAAATAGAAACAATATTATTTTGCTGCAATGGCACAGTGTAGGTCAATGAAACACACATACAGTTTTGTGCACATAGGCTTGTGATACATGATAGTTACAACATTTGCCTGATTTGAGTTGCATTTGTACACTGTATATGTTGTACTGACTTTTAGCTCTTGGTAATAATTTTGTCATTTTAGACATCTAAAGCTCTCAATATCCCGATTGGGGACCTGGAAACCCTGAAAGCCCCGCATCAACTGGGTGAACAAACTGTGGAAGAATTTGTGCAAGAAGTAAAAGAATGGGCCGATGGTAAGAAAGTGAAACATTATCTGACATGGAGAAACATTTGTGTCGTTTGTGAAGTTGACGCTACCTGCAATCAATTTTGTCAGGAGAAATTGACCATCAAGGCACACCACAAGCTTTGTGTAAGAAGATTGAGGCCTTAACAACCAGCATCAACACGAGAGCTCAACTCCTATATTGGAAAAATGGTATGTTAACATTTAAGGCCTTTTCAGATCACAGTCTGAAATGTCTCCAAACTCACTTCATAATTGGCAAATTACACAGAGTGGTATGCATTTCATGTACTGTGCGTATTCTTTAGTGGTGGAAGAAGTATCATATCCTTTACTTAAAAGCATGAAGTCTGTTTACAAAGTAAGAAATACTGATACTACACTGTAAAATTACTCTGATCACAAGTAAAATATTCAGTATAATCAGTAAAGTATCCTTAAAGCACTAAAAGTTGAAGTTGTCCAATAATTGTAGTGAAGTAAAAAGTAAAATACTTTCTTCTGAGATGTAGTGCAGTAGAAGAAGAAAGTAGCATAAAAAGAAAAGTGCCAGTACCTCAAATTTATACTAAAGCACAGTACTTTAGGGAATACACATTTCATCATTAGTATTCTTACATTTAGGTGTTCCAGTGGACATATTTGCATTCTGACCAAGTGTGCATATGTATGACAGAAATGATCTCTGAAGCTACATGCTATATGCAGTGGTCTGAACTTTTCATATTGATGTATTACAGGCTCTGCTGATTTCAGCACAAAGAAAGAAGTCTTCCATAGGGTCATGGGTGTTCGAAGGCTTCAAGAGGAGAAGAAGATCCTTGTGAAAGAAATGAAGCAGCACTGGGAGTCTCCCAAAGCCCATGCCAGGGTCTTGTCCGAGTTGCCTCAGCATCAGAGTGAAGACGCCATGCAAAGTAAATGCGGCCTTGTACTTCATTTTTTTAAATTCGAATGTTTCACAAAGTTATGTTTAAGTTGTGAAAGACGTGTTATTTACCTGGATAGTGACATATTTTATCCCTTCTTAAGGACATCTCACAGAGAAAGCAACAAAGGGTCACACCTGCCTCATCCTTCCAGTGGGAAATGAGAGAGCTGCAGCGGCATACAAGAAAACACTACCTGCATGTGCTGTCATCAGCAGATGACATAATGGACACAATGGACAGTTCAGATGAGTTCGACATTGGCTGTGAAGATTCAGAGTCAGATGCAATGTAAAACAGGAAGATGTGGTGCTCATGATCACAGTGCACCGTGTGCGACACATGGTCACACAGAGCATGTGGCTTTAAAAAGTGACTAACGTATGTGCTCATTGTCAGGATTAAGTTGGAGATGACAGTTGTAGTTTTTGTATTAGGTTGTTGTTATTTCTGCATTTGGTTTTGAAATGTTTCATCACTTATATAAGGTTGGATTTTTCTACTGGGTTGTGGGAAGTTCCTGGTCTTACATCTTTACAACACAAACCACTGTCCTTTACTGTCTTATCTTTGATTCACGTTCAGTTCTGCATCTTTTCAGGGATTTTCTTTCCAGTTGATCTTTACTGTTTGATTAATAATTGTTCTTTAATGTTTAATTAAACAAAGGCACAATGAAGCTACATTTCTGATTGAGTCCTTGGATGTTACTACTGTTAGACTTATTTTATCTGAGCAATTCCCACATGCTTTCAGAGTACATGAATTCAGTATATGGCAAGAGGAGAGATTCAGAGGAAGGACTAGTGATATGGGATTTTCAGCATCAAGTTTTCAATAACATGAACAGTTTTAATGCAATTATATAGTATAACATCCAACTTTACACAGGTTGAATGATTTAGCAAACCACATTTCATAGTGATATACTGTATATCAGATGAACTAGCCAACGTCAAAACGTATGTAACATGTAAAGAAAAGACTCAAAGTAAAAGTATCTCAAATTTGTACTTAATTACAGTACTTGAGTTAAAGCACTTTATTACATTCCACCACTGGTGACACAGAGACATATGCAAAGCACCCGGTAGATTCAAATGACTATAATTAGGACTATGACCAAATAATATATATATATATATATTACCGCTCCCACACAGACACACGGCCATGGGCCTGCAATCTACAACTGCATGACCATAAAGTGGATTTTTTTGGAGGATGTGGTGGCATATTAGAGGTTTTGAGAGTGCTGCCTGTTGAAGAATGCTCTTTATTATTATTTATGTGGTGCATCACTTGACTGTATTCTCCTTTAAATATGTGTTAGTGTTAGGCAACATGGGCCAAGTGAGTGCCCTGCTGTGGGGGTATGGGATGTTGGCATGCCCGTGGCGAGAGGACCATTGTCTCATAATCTGTCTATAGGTAAAATAAGGTCTACACTAGCCCAGATCCCAAATGATGAATGTGATTAGGAAAAAAATCAATACCTTGAAGGTTTTTACCAAACATATAAGCAAAAATCCAAAACCTTGAGTTCATCCAGGCTGGAGTCTCAAATGGTCTCAGAAACTACACCTGAAAGAGGCCGGCACCAAACAGAGGTGAGAATTAAACTTTGTCCTAGAACAAAATTAAAGACATTTTTGGAAAGGCCTCGTCCTGGTGAGTAACATATGTCAGTTTGAAGATTTTAAGTGGCTCCTACTGTGAAATATTGACCTCTGAACCTTGACCTCGGTGCATATTGGAAGGCTTGTCATTCAGCAACAGAAGAGGCTACAGACATGGGACCAACTGTTTCAGAAAGCTCTTGACTTCAGCTATGTGACTATATTCATATAAATATAGTCACCAAGTGGGGGCACTGTCATGTATGATCAAAATGAATTTTCACCAATTTAACAATTGCATATTTACAATCTGATCAAATAAATGTGTTTCCCACCCCTTTAAATCTATCAGCATACTGTTAATTTAATATTTACAACTTCCATTTTTAGGAAATGTACCATTAAAAACAAAAACTACAATTCCCTTGTGCCGCGCCATGCAGCTTGATACAAATAAGCACCATGTTTGTAGTTCTTCTGGTTTGCAAAGTATTGTTAAGAATAGGGTCGTAAAAATATATATTTAATGAATATATCGAACATTAAGTGCAGCCGAATTAGTAATTACACTCCATCTATGTGATTAATGTTAAGAAACAGTAAAGATGTTGGCTTATGTCAGATATACTAACTGTTATTCTATAAATGTGGATTTGGGTTAGCTAGTTCTTCCGGTTTTCAAAGTAGGGTTGTAAAATAGGGTCATAATATCAGACATCTATTGAATATATCAAACATTTAGTGCAGCCGAATCAGTAATTAGATTTCATCTAGATGATTGATATTAAATAAAAGTAAATATGTTTATTTCACATAGTTTTACAGCCGCTTCATATATTTTTTTCTGTTTTCTTTTTTGACTTCTTTTTAAATTTACATATATACATGTTTTTAAATTCTCTTTACTGAAATACTGTTTGTAATGTTTTATGATTGATGATGGGTCTCGTTCGCGGTACTTGGTAACGCGGGTCCTTTAACTGTCCTCGCGCGGGAAACACAGGTTTAATGTTTAGTAGAAGGAAGAAACAGGTAAGAAACACAGTTAATGTTTTGAGTGTGTACCTACAAATGTAAACTATAAAACAATATAGTTTGTATATTTACAGATGCAGCAATATTACTTTTGTGCTACACACAGGTATAACACATTAAAGAGGTTTCAGTGTAACATCAGCATTAATGCATGCTCTGTTATACACAGTATGCTGGTCAACGGGAAATTGGTGATTGTTATCTGTATTTAGAAAGTCCTTGCAGTCAATTAGACCCACCGGCGACAACGGCAGCTCCTACCATTGTTGTAGTTTCAGTGTGTTTTTACTATTTTGAACTCTTTTCTTACTTTCTCACTTTGTTCACGTCGCCTAAATACTTTTTTGGCGTTTTTGAGCACTTTTTATTTTTTGTTTACGCTGGTCTCCATGGCGACGGGGAGTCGTATTGTTTTCACCCGCGACCAGATGATCACCCTGAGGTACCCGAGCATCCTGACCGGAGAGAGAGCCTCCATACCGGAGGAGCTGAGGAGACGGTGAGGCTGCAGAGCGGGTTGAACGGAGGATGAAGAAGAGGAGCTTTAAACCCTTCATCCCTGCAATCATCGAGCAGATACCGGACTCCAACGTCACCATTCCCGGCTTCCAGACGGTTGGAGCCGACAGGGACACCACCGGGACCGGCATGAAGAAAGGAGGGGGACTGTCCGTGCTCATCAACAACAGCTGGTGTAACACCGGGTTCCTCACAGTGGTCTTCATCATCATCATCATCACTGTTTCTATTCCTTACAGTGGTCTTCATCATCATCATCACTGTCTATGTTCCTCACAGTGGTCTTCATCATCATCATCATCACTGTTTCTATTCCTTACAGTGGTCTTCATCATCATCATCACTGTCTATATTCCTTACAGTGGTCTTCATCATCATCATCACTGTCTATGTTCCTCACAGTGGTCTTCATCATCATCATCATCACTGTTTCTATTCCTTACAGTGGTCTTCATCATCATCATCACTGTCTATATTCCTCACAGTGGTCTTCATCATCATCATCACTGTCTATGTTCCTCACAGTGGTCTTCATCATCATCATCACTGTCTATGTTCCTCACAGTGGTCTTCATCATCATCATCACTGTCTATGTTCCTCACAGTGGTCTTCATCATCACTGTCTATGTTCCTCACAGTGGTCTTCATCATCACTGTCTATATTCCTCACAGTGGTCTTCATCATCACTGTCTATATTCCTCACAGTGGTCTTCATCATCACTGTCTATATTCCTCACAGTGGTCTTCATCATCATCATCACTGTCTATATTCCTCACAGTGGTCTTCATCATCATCATCACTGTCTATGTTCCTCACAGTGGTCTTCATCATCATCATCACTGTCTATGTTCCTCACAGTGGTCTTCATCATCACTGTCTATGTTCCTCACAGTGGTCTTCATCATCATCATCACTGTCTATATTTATGATGTCCTATTTATTCTCCTGTGCAGCACTTTGGTTGTTTTTAAAGTGCTCAACAAATAAAGTTGGATTGGAATTGTAACTTAGTTCTTTTCATGTGTCACACTCTTATTTTCTTTTCCATTCATCTTCCTCTCAAAGTCATGACGAAGCCCAAAACAAGAAGCTGTCCCTATTGTGGAGCAAGCATCATGCCAATCAGAAGACCAGCTGCTGTGTTTGCCTCCTGCAAAAAAAGTCATTCAAAGAAAAAGAAAAGGCAGTGAGTATTGACTTTGATGTGTTGTGTGTGCGGATCCATTGTATTCATTAAAGGTTGTTGAACATAATGCCGCCTCTTTATATGAGCCACCCCTAACCTTACATTTAGCTAAAGATTCAAAATGAGTTGGCTCATTATTGACATGTGGGCTTGTGGTCCAAATAGCATTTTTTTCTGATCAATAGCACATTTTTCACCAATGAGGAGAGAGCTAGGCCCGGTTCCAGAACCAAATGACTTCAGGTGCATCTCACATTAGTGGTGGTACCCTAGTAGCTACAGTGCGAGCTGCCAACAGCTATTAAAGTAGAGCAGTGTATGATGATCCAGAGTTGGGTCCCAGATAAACAGATTATGCTGAACACAGACGAATAAAGTTTAACAGCAGTAAGTTAAACAGGGTGTCAGTCATTTTCAGCAACAGGTTGCTTTACGAGTCAGAAGGACACCCACACCCTCAAACTCCAGTCCTCAGAGGAATCGTGGCTAAATACTGTGACCAGTGCAGCGCAAACACATTATATCATTAATTACTAAACTATGTGTCCATGTATGAGGTGGGATACATTAGAATTCCAAATAAAACAGTCTTTGTCCGAAATAATCATATAATCAATCACTTTATATATTATTAGATTAACTATTTATGGGAAAATCATACTTCATTTGTCATTGGCTGCAGATTGGTGGTGAGGTGTGTTCATGTTGTGACTCTCTGAACCATCCAGACATTTCCAGAGACGAAGATTTCTATTTGTTGAGCTGTTGCTATCGTGTTTAACTGATTAGCTCAGTTGTTTCAGAGCTCTGAGACCAGTGATGTGACAAGCTGAGAGAGTATTTATTAATCACCACACCCGCTGACCTTTATTAATCTTCATCCAACTCTTTGCTGATTGAGCTGCTGGTGAGCATGAAGATGCCCACGCAGTCCATGTGCCAGACCACCTTATGCTTGGCATTAATATGCAATTTGAACTGAAAGTGCAAAATATTAAAATGAGGGTGCAATGCATGTGTTTGCAGCTCCGAAGAACTAAACTAAAAAGAAATGGAGGGAGAACTTGTTTCGGCCATGTCTGTCTCCTGAGCTTTATGATATTTCAGACAGAAACTATAATAACAGAGACAGTGAACTCTCTGTTAACAAGTGCTTCATCCCAGCGCTCCACAGAACCCTGTCCACACCTTTCTGTCTGAAAGAATGTTATATGTACACACACCTACAGTTCATTAGAAAACTCTCAGGAAACCCTTGAAAAAGATTATAGACATTAGCAAACACTGGTGCACACATAACACTCAAATAAAGTGAAAACAATGGAACATGTCAGTGTGTAATAATAATGCCATGTTAACATTTTGTGTAATTTATTGTGTACATTTCAGGTTTAGCAAGCTTGCTGCCTTGGGCTACAACCCAATGTTGTTCATCAGGAAGAAGAAGAAGAGGGTGAACACAGTAAATGCTGAAATGATCACCTACATGTGCCCTGGAGGGGACGGGCCTGTAAAAGCCTTTTTAGAAAAGATGAGCAGGGCATATGAGTACATTATTAAAATTAAGGCAAACATCTGTTTTTATGATTTATGCTTTGGGATGTTCTGTCATTGTGAGTAATATTTATATTTATATTATTTCAGATTCTCAAAGGATGCAATTGCCAGAAGCTCCCAGCCCATCTCCAACTCCACAGTCTACCTCCTCTCCCTCCCAACCCTCTTCTCCTCCTCATCCTCCAGACCCTTCCACCTTTCTCCCATCTACTTCTCATCCCCAAATGGACTATGAGGAGGAGACTTACACCCTAACCCTTGTCCCTGTCCGGCCTCCAAGCACCGCCTCAGCATCTCCCTCTCAAAAAACCATGACTGAAAGTGAGTGTTAGCATTAATCACCTTCTGCCATATTTTAAGTAATGTGTCTAAAGTCATCCACCTTTGTCACAGGTGTGTGTGCACAGTGCTCCCGCTCTCCCACACCTACTATCTCCCTGACCAGTGCAACAGGTGAAGGGAAGAAAAAGAGGAAGAGAGGTATTTTTTGTTTTTACAGCCTACTCATCAAATTAAATGTGCAATGCAATTCCTTGATAGCAGCATGATAATATTGTTTGTGTGCATGTAGACACAATGAACCAGACACATGCAAAGAGAGATTGCAAACAGAAGACTTTTCGGAGAACAGTTTTTTTCCTAATCCCTGTTATTATCAATAACAATAAAAAAACATAAAGGATTACTCACTAACTTGTCCTCATCTACATGTAGAAGATAAATTATTCATGAGATAAAACAAAAACTAATGTGGACACATATCAGACAAAAGACACTCCTTCTCTTCCTCTGTGCGTCAGCATTGTACAGCTCAACTCTACTCTATTCACTTTTGGGTCCTCGACTTCCTTTTCCACTGTAGATAGAACTTTGGATGGACCCCTCAATGTAGGCAGAGGTGATTGTCAGAGCAATGAAGTTGGGAAACAAGCTTTACTTTGGTCTTGAGAAGCTGCAGCCTTTCTTTATTGACAGACTCTAAGCTACACTGTACATTTACTGCCACACTGACAACACACTACGCACATAAACAGCTACGCTACTCATAACAGAGGATATGAAGCTATGTTCTGGACAAGTCTGGACTTTGTCAGTTGACCACAGCATGGTGTAGTGGGCTGCCATTTTTGAGTGAATAAAAAAAACTGAACTATTAATGATAGTTTGGCTTTTTAAAAATCTAGACTTTATGCAGGACGTCAACTGTCATGTGACTAATCAGTGGTTGGCAGTAATGTCACACCACCTTTTAGTATCAGCTCAGCTAGCTCGGAACCTTGACCAAGGTGTACCAGGTCCACAATAACAATCAAAGAACAGTGAACAGGTGAGATATCATGATCAAGAAGGTGGTTCAAACCCAGGGTGAAGCTCAGCCATTGCTTCGGTTGTGCTGACCCCTGTGAGTTCTGTATTCACCTGGGGGATGTCAAAGTCTGTTTCTACATTTATTCTCCTTCTTTCTTCTTTTCTTTTTTTGCATAATTTTAGGCTGCTGAAAATGTTTGAAGCAAAAAAATATTTCACTACAATGAAATAAAAGAAACAACTAAAGGAGGTAAGTAACTGACTGAGTGAAATAGCAGTTCATTTAACAGTGGTTGCTGGAATGTTTCTGTGTGTGTGTGTGTGTGTGTGTGTGTTTCTGTGTGTGTGTGTGTGTGTGTGTGTGTGTGTGTGTGTGTGTGTGTGTGTGTGTGTGTGTGTGTGTGTGTGTGCAGGGAAGAGAAGAGGTAAAAGTGAGCTGGCTGCCTTGTTCCTCATGGTAAGAGCTCAGATAAATATATATGTACTTACTTCCACACTGGTTAGTAGCAGGCTTCTGAAAAACTGATCCTAAGTCATTTGTTGTTCTATGATACCTCATTGATATAAACTAATATTGTGGGATATGCAGTGATCTTACACTTGTTTGCATTCATTCTTTTTTTCAGTGGCAAAACTTGGGAAGACACCTGGGAGCCTGCCAGCAACTTTATAGGCTCCATTTAATGTTTTTGTTTGTGTGTCTTTAAGACACCTGTATGTTGAGTGTTGTTCTCTCTCTCTCTCTCTCTCTCTCTCTCTCTCTCTCTCTCTCTCTCTCTCTCTCTCTCTCTCTCTCTCTCTCTCTCTCTCTCTCTCTCTCTCTCTTCCTCTCTCTCTCTCTCTCTCTCTCTCTCTCTCTCTCTCTCTCTCTCTCTCTCTCTCTGCATGAATAAAAATAAAGATTTGTTCATTTGTTTTATTTCAGTTCAGTTTCAGTTTGCCTTTTTCATTACATTTTGAATGTTCCTTTCACACACTCATCCACATCTCCTTTAGTTTTTAATATGCAAGTCATATATACAATGTTATATCATAAGCAATGAAAAAAATATACATAGGGATGTGTAAAAACATCAGTATGTACAGAATCAATGGAGCAGGAGTATATGCAGTCAGTGTTTGAGTGAAGAAGACTGATAAATATGTCCATGAATATTTGTTCATGTATGAACAGTGTTGTTACTGTCTGTGATGTGCCATGTTAATTAAACTTAAGTTATATTCATATTTAACATATTCATATTTCATATTTAATTATATTTAACGGCACTGGCAGTGGCTAAAGTAAACCAATGTGACACACAGACAGGAAATGACTAAAACCGCTCTGTCGTCCAATGGTTTGTATATTTGAATGTTTTTTCAAGAATGATTTTAAGAAGAAATCTACAACAAACGCAGAGGAATAAAAATGAAACGCTTGTGCTTATAAAATCCTGTGATTTGATGAATAAAATATGCATTGATCTATACAGAATATTAGATTATTGTCTGTTTGGGTTTTATAAAACTCTCCGTTTACAGTTTCTAGCTGGTAGAATGTGTCTGTTGTCTGTGGACAAATAAAATATTAGCAGAGGTT
>NW_026136906.1:0-79168 GCF_905237075.1 Dicentrarchus labrax | reverse complement strand
AAGAAAGGATTTACTATTGTCTCTGCTTTCATTTGCTGAATCCTTGAGGTATATTTTCTCTGTGTGAGAAACTTATGATGTTCACATGCTGGAATGTAAGAAACATCTGCTTAATATTCATGGTTGTTCTCATATGTAGGTAGTGAATGGGGAAAGAAAAACAAGCATACTGAGATGCCAGAATGAATGTGAAGGACATGTATGGTGAGACAAACATTTCCCTAGGTATGCTGCTGCTTACTGTGATGGTGCGGGTACAAAGGACTAAAGGCCTTAAAAGTGACTTTCTGAAAGACACTGGAGAACTTTCAAGCAAAAGTGTGAAAGGGCAGGCTGTCCATTAAGTGAAGAAAAGTGAAGAATAAAGAAAAGATAAAAGATAAGATAAGAGTCTGCAGACTAGAGTAAAAAAGAAGTGAAGAAGTAAAAAGAGCATAAGAGTAAAAAAGAGAATAGAGTAAAGCCTAAAAGCTTAAAAGAGTAAAAGAGAGAAATAGATTACAGTAAAATTAAGAAGCTTCAAATTAGGACTTATGATTCATGTTTTTTGTTGGTTTGTGTGGATTTGTTCTGTGTTACTGTTTGTGTCATAAATGTGGTTTGTCTGTTGGAAAGGAGCGGAGGGGCAGTGGTCTGTCTGCTGTTTGGCTTAGATAGGCGCACTGAGAGAAAATTTGCAATCTGAGGCTAAATTAGGCGAGGTGTTAAGTGTTCCATAGTGTGATTGAGAAAACCTGCGTGAGTGTTGCAAAGAATTGTCTTGTCGGAAATATAGAGTGCAACTCTATATTAGACTATTGTTGGTTCTCAGTAAAACAGGTTTTTCTGATCAGAAGATTATATCCAACATCTCAGATTTTAATCCAAATCAGGTCCATTAATATTATCCTTTGAATGGAAAATTTGGGTCCAAATAGTATTTTCTTTAGATGGAAAAGAAACAGCCAGGATTCATCCAAGTAGGCAGTAGAGCTTTATTCCCTTTGCAGAAGATTAAAACCCGAGTCATCCATGGAAAGACTGAATTTTCATGTCAGAACATCACCTTTTATACACTTATAGTAATTATAAGTCCTGCCCAACTGTCTGTTTTTCTCGATCCATGACATAATGTTCTGTATTTTTAAATCTTTATAAACCTTATAAAATGACAAGAAGCTTGTGTTACAATCATTCACATATTTTTTGGTACAAACATTACTTATTTCTTGCTACAACTACACATTCAATATTCCTCTCTACTTTTAAATCAAACCATTAAATCAAACTTTCACTAAAACAATGGTGCTCTCTACTTCATTAACAGTTTTGTGTGCTCACATAAAATCAACCTTACTTAAATCATATTGACCATAAAATCAACTCTACTTGAATACAGTGCTCATTACTTGATTTTTCTGTGTGATTAATATACAGTGCTTATACCATTATTTCCAGCATTTTGTGTGATTAATAGAATTTTTAGCATATAACAGTCATCCGCATGCATTAGATTTTATACTACACTATGTAAAAGAATATATCACCTCAGTCTTCAAGTAGTTGAAGATACTGTTTCTGCCTCACAAATCACAAATCTATGAGTCTCTATTGAGAGAACGTTTTCAGATTTGTTAAAACTCATGAGCCCCTGGATGTTAGATGCCGTGTCGGTGGAATGTCATAGATGAAACTGACATTCCTTCCCCCATGAAAGACAGCATGGAAACTGTGCTACTCAAAGCTCAAACAAAGCGGCAGAAAAGAATGTGACTGGACACAAGTCACACCCATAATTGATGTAGTGCCCCCAGCTGCACAAGGGCCATACCTGCAGTGGCACACCACACAACAAACGCTCCAAACACTCATTGTTTATCCGAATAAGCAGTAGCCCAACTCAGTGTGTTTTCCTGTGGTGCAAACATTACCGACGACAGGCAGCGCAGGGTGAGAGTGGGAGATTACATCCCATTCACACAAGCTGAATGCAGTCAACCAGTGAAGGTTGATAGTGTTGGGTCTGGGTCAGAACGAGTTCTCTTTTTGATCAGAAGATTGTCCAACATACGATTTTCTAAGTCCAAATTAGTGGAAAAATAACAATCAGGATTCATCAAAGTTGGCAGTAGAATAGAGCTTTATTATCTTGACAGACAAACAAAGCCCGAGCCCTCCATGGAAAGACTGAATTCATCCTCACAAAGCTTCTTCTTATATACTTTTGCCCTCCTGTCACAAGTCCTGCCCACCTTCTACCTTTTCCATCCACAACATAATGGTGTATATCTACTTTGAAAAGACCCTAAATGTCCACCAGTACGTGGGTCCCAATTATTTTGCTCTTGTTGGGCCCATGCGCCATCCTAGTGGTTGTCTTATCAGCCCAATTATCCTGCCTTTGTTTTGCTCACGTCCCATCCAACTGGCGTCTTACTTGCCTGCCTCGTCAGGCCTATGTTCTTATCACAGAACCCACAGGCTTCATGGCCTACACTAGTAGGCCATGACATTTTCTTTGGCTCTCCTTTCATCATGATTACACCATTAGAATCTAGTTTGCTGTACTTCTAATTTTTAAAAACCATTTATTACCTTTTCCTTACACCATTATGTCACAGATGTCTTTTACTGTATTTTTTAAAAACTTTATAAACTTTATAATATGATAAGAAACTTGTGTTACAACCACACATTCTATATGTTCCACACATTAAATCAAACTTTTACTAAATAACCATGGTGCTTACTACTGATAAGAAAACTTGTATTTGTGCTTTTCATGAAATCATATAAACTTAAAACACATGCCTTCATTAACATCCTTGTCTATTCTACTTAACACTCAAAATCATCATTACTTAAAACATAGTGCTCTCTACTTGATTTCCAGTTATCTGTGTGAACAAACAACAGTGCATAAGAAAACCTAAAACTTTTGTGTGATTATTGTGTGATTAATTGATTACTAACTTGTAATATGCACTAACCTACACCAAATTTTATACTACAATAGACTCAGTGATATGAGTGAATGCACATACAACATGTGCACTGTAAACCCAGATTTTGTTTCTACTTAAACTTACGAGTGATCCTTACTTATTCTTTTATGTTTAGTAAAAACCTGCTATCATTACTGAACAACATTAGTTGTTTGTACTATTTAGCTGAAAGATTCATTGCACTAATCAGGTTTAGCAGAGATAACTTGAGGGGGGTAATTCAAAAACCTGCCTGGTCACAAGACCAGCGTCTGTTGTAACGTGCGTCCAAGCGGCTCTACACCTGGCGGGATGAGCACAGCCATCGGCAGCAGACGGTACTACCCTGACCAGGAAGCAACCTTACTCCAAGTGGAATGGTTAGTATGTAAAATAACTATTGTAGCCTAGTTATCTTTGTGGGATTTTTTTTAATACCCAAAAGCTTGCAGATAATTTGTTGACGCAGTTTAATTTTATTTTTGTCTAATGTTACTGTTTGAACCTGTGCATGGTGTTAATACATGCTTATTGCTTACACTAGCTAATGTCCACTCAAAAAAGTGTCAGCTGAATGTTAAAGTTAGCTTAGTGTTAACAGTCTGAGGACGGCTCACATACCGAGTTAGCTCGACTGTAGCATTTATATAACGCAATAGAAAAGCGATTCAACCGCTGTCGGGGTAGAGGAGTGGCGCAGGCGCTGTGGAGGTGTTCACGTTGTGCAGCGCATTTTCTCTGTAAGACAGGCGTCGTTTCGGTTCTATTACCTTATTGTATTTAACAGTGACATTGTTGAGCTGAGTCGTTGAGCTCAACGTTTTCTTGTTTTCTATTTTTACAGATCCTTGTGGTGTGAGGATGCTGTGGAAGTGGAATTATTGTGAGTTAAAACATTATCGGTTAAAACACGGAAACTATAGTAGAACTGTCCCATTTCCCTGCTTACACCAAGAATGTGTGTGCACATTCAACTCCATTAATGCACTGTACACACATAAGGTCCACTTAGCAAAAGATCCAGCAGAAAACCCAGGGTGCACAACTGAGTGAAACTGCCCAAGTAACCTTTCACTGTCAGTCATGTGATTTTTCTGCACCCTTCTATATAATGGCTGTAACTTTCACACAAATGTGTATTCTACATTTAATGCACACAGAAGTAAGGAGCACAGAACACACAACTGGAGGATGTTCAGGTCAGAAATAGTCTCTAGTTGTGTAACTAATGAAATGGCCCAAGAAGAACATGAGCCTCCAAATGACACCCCTGAATCAGAAGACAGTGAGGTCGCTGGTTGCAGATGGTTTAGCTGCTTTGTATAGTTCAGCATGAGCAGCATCGATCGGCACAGTGCTTGTCTCCTCGAGTTATTTCGATCCAAGAGAGGGAATGTTGGACAGTTGTTGACGCAGAACAGACCAATGTAGGTCCATACACATTATGTACTTGGCATTGTTTTTCACAGGTTTTTAAAAAGAGTTTATGTTAACAAAGTTGTTTTTCAAATAAGAAATCTAATGTAATGATTGTGCTCTTCTGTTATTCTTTATTTAGGAATCTGATGATGATGATTCTTTTCGTGACCTGGACATTGAGACACTTCTCATTGAAGATGAAGGTGCTGTGCTCACATCTTCCCAGCATCTCAGTCCAGCCTCATTGAAAATCATCATTGAAGTCGTGATGGACAACATTCAAGCTGAAGTCGAAGCTACAGACTTTAAAAAATCAGCTCAAATTGTAAAGAGATGTCAAGTGTACTGTAAGAAGCTGTTGACTACATTTTTTTTTTTGCCACACCAGTAAAACACTTTCTTACCTGTGGTGTAAATCTTTATATTTTCTGTAAAACAAGCGGACGAACAGATACACGAAAAACCCAGACACACACACACACGCATAATCGTTTCAATGATTTGAAATGACCTTATTCAGATTAATCATTTTAGGTTGGATGTGTTGATGTTGACCTGATGTTAAGTTTGTCATAACAAGATTGGCTGTGTTTTGCCATTTTTCTTAAAATTAAAATGCACTGGAGCATTTAGAGGTGAAAATACAGTAATTGTAATAAATTATGAGTAGCAATAACAAGTCATAATAGCTAGTTTTATCTAATGATTTTGAGTACACACTACTAATAAATATAAATACTAAACTTAAGGTTCCATGTTAATACAACTCGACAAGTTTAGTTTCAGCTTGTGTAAAAACTAAAGTGGTATAAGGCAACGGGTTTCCACGCGATTTGCGAGTAAATTCAACTTAATTCGGGTTAAGAGTGTGGGAAGGGCAATAAGGACCAGCAATGCCACCTAAGGAATTGCACCCCATGAAATACTTTAACCTCTAACCTTAATTATTTGGATAGTTAATAAAGGCCCATGGAGACGTGTTCCACAATTAAACAAATGTCTTATTGAAATGCTCAAAACAAAAAAAAAGCAGGGACTGGAGCAGCTGAAGAAGAACAATATTTAAGAAGCAAAGAAAATATATCTAAAATGCTCAATGTGAACCAAAAGTAAGGAGAGTGAGCTGAGGAAGACTACACTGAGGAGTGTCCAGGGGTGCCCCCTCTATGTAAATCAGATCAAAATCGCCACAAAAGGCTTACTTCCTATTTAGTTATGTGCCAGACTATTGACTGTGTCTGGTGCATTGTCCAGCAAATATTCACAAACTGTCACATCTGCAGGTCATATTCCAGCTGTGGAGCCCTGAGGGTCAGTGAGGTCTGAGCTATGCGTCTAACTGTGGTGGTCACTGCCGTCCTGCTGCTGGTGTACTCTTTGGACACTGTGACAGCCGGACGTAAGTCACTACACAATCACCGACCACTACTGAACTAAAGCCCAATAAACCTGTTAGTTAAAGCACTTGTCTTGTTCTCACAGCTTTTTCAATAAGGAAAATATGTCTCGAGCATCGAGATAACCCATGCTCTGAAGGATGGAGCCGCATTGATGAGAATCGGTGCGCTACATACATCCAGAGCCAGAAAACTTTCCATGAGGCACAGGTGATAGAAACACACACAGACACATGAATCCTCAGACAGTGATGATAAAGGTGAAGACCAACACTCACTGTTGATTTCAGGAACACTGCAGAACCTTGAACAGTGACCTGGTGTCACTGCACGGTTATAACGAGCTTTATAACCTGCTCTGTTTGACCTGGCGTGCCGACCCTCGTCCCCAAACTATTTGGATTGGAGCCCAGAGATCAGAGGTAAGCAGTGAATGTGAGAGCAGATTGGCAGGGTTGGTAAACTGATGGATGGGAGGACGGATCCTGATGGAAGATCTTCACCTTTGTGTTTGTCAGGGATCGATTAGGAACACCGACGGATCTGAATTCAAGCTGAATGTTTGGTTCCGTGTTAACAAGTACCGTGGAAAAGACCCCTGCATCATCTTGAAGGTTGGAGGTAAAGACATTTACACCAAACTTTTTTTGTTTGCTTTATTAACATAAAGAGTTTTTCCCCCCAATGTAACTCCTGATGTCTTCTGTTGTATCTTTTCTTGTCTCCAGATGAGCCATGGTTCAGTGCGGTACGCTGCTCCAAGGAGAAGAACTTCGTCTGTGCCAAGAATATGTGATTATCTCCAGCTGCTGTTTGCATCAGTGTGGATGTAAAGCATGAAAGCACAGATGTTTCACCAGCTGTCAAGTTAATCCAGGAGGGATGTGATTGTGTTCTCAGAGAGGAAAGTGGAAGTCATCTTGCCAGTCATTTTCATATATATAAGAGTATATATTAATATAGTATAGAGGAATATATTCTAAAGCTAATCTGAAACCGTTACTGCTACTGTTGAATATATATTGAAGGACCAAAGACTGCCAGACAAAACTACTTGAATATGACCCCAAACGTTCTGACCTTTAGTCTGATATAGTGAATTCATCTTCAGCATCTTCAGCATGTTTCATAGCCTCAGAGTGTACCACTGGGTTCAGGAATAGATGGGAAACTCGCTACCACCGGAGGAACGAGGCTGGAGGATCCAAGACTCCCCCGTTCCCATCCATTCCAACCACCAGGAATAAGGTAGTGAGGCACCAGTGCTTAGAAATTCATGATGCATTTATAGTGAAAGAGCTTAGCTAGGACACTAGAGGGCACTTTATGTCTTGTTTTGCACACTGGAAGGAACAGATCTGTTTTTAATGACAGTGTGAGTCAGTTCTGGGACTCCTTTTCTATCACTGAGTAAACTGTCGACCCCTGACTAAGTGACGTATTTTATGGATCTCATATTGTGTAAAACAAGTGATTTGGATGAATTTGAGCAGATTATTTCCTGTGAATATTACATGAGAGATTTTAGCTCTTTGGTTGTTTTAACTGTTGACTTTTCTAATGCAGAGACTCTGTGTTTAATAGAGAGTGGAGGTTATATTTGCAGCTTGTGATCAGCTCAAAGTTTACATCTTAAATAATAATCTAAAAACTAATAGTTTTCCTCACAGAGAATAATGAGATGCTGAGAAATAGGCCTCCTGTGTTCATTATATAAACATAAACTATAGGTTGACTGTGCTTACAGTTGGGAACCACAGACCTAATGTCTTTATTTAATGCTGGAAGTTGGGAAATCTGTAGGGATTTGTTTCCTGTTGAGATGTAACCTGTAAGTCATTTCAACCCGTTTCACACAGGAAGCTATGAAATGTTACACTGGTATTCATCAGTGCCTGTGAAGTTGTCTGGATTACTGCAGTTGGTTGGTTTTACTTGAGGAAAGTGTTTGAACACTAAACTGATGAACAGTTGGTGGATAGTAATCAGTTACTCCGTTAATTTAAGTCTGCTGACGTCTCTATAACACTTGAATCTTTGTATTATTGTATTTATAAGCTGATATGAAGTTGACCAAAGACGCCTCAGTGCCTTTTCCAACATACTGACACACACACACACACACACACACACACACACACACACACACACACACACACACACACACACACACACACACTGTATTAAGCTGAGCAATTAATTCCCCCTTTATAGAATTTGGACTAATGTCTGCTAATGTTTGAATTTGTTCTGTAAACTGATAATATATAAATAAAGTGTTTAAAAAAGGACAACATGAGCTTCATGAGTTTTTATTTTTTTATTATGTAAGTAGTTCAGTCACTTTGAGTTAATGTTAGGCTGCAGCACATTTGTTACTGAGTTCATTATTTGTCTGTTCACAGGGGCCCCATGAAGAGATATTACATACAACCTAATCGACCCATTCAAAGTTTTAAATAACTCATATAATCATATTTTACTGTCCGATTTTTAAACCTTACATTAACTTCTTTAGTTAAAATAAATTTTCATTCAATGCTACAAACTGTCTGACATCCAGTGCAGACTGAAGGATGTTTTTGTTTCTTAATGATCATTATGTGTAAAATGGATTACACTGATTGATACAGAGTCTCTCTGGATGTTGCCTCAAAGATGAAAAGCAAGAAAAAACTGTTGTATTAGTATAATTTGCCTCTTTGGGACCTTTATTCATTCTTCTGCTTCCTCTTTCTGTCTGTGTTCAAACAGAAACAGGAAAGTGTTGAAGTTGTTGTGTTCATGTGTTTTTGTCTAATCAATGAATGAGTGTTAAAGTGAGAAAACGACACAAGCAGAACAAAAATATGATAATTGAACTGGAATATTTTTTAACATCACAGTGACTTTCATAAACAGAACATTTCCAAATGAGAGAAAGCTTTTGAAAGCAACACATTTTCTTTTATTTCCTCCATTTTCCCCAAATTTCCTGCAGTGAAGATCATTTCAGACTGTTTGCTTAGTTACTGTTGTTATGCCTGTATGTATGTCAATAAAGAGCTCTGACAGGAACTTGCAGCACATTAATACAAACAGGAATGATGATGATCCAAAAAATCTAATAAAAAGACCACAGAACTGTGAATAAATCAACAATGCAAACAGGAGTGGTGATAATCAGAATCAAATCAGGAGACGACTGAACTGTGAATGAATAAGCTGAAAAGATAGAAGAGAGAACAGAATGACATTATTGAATCAAACTAGAGCTCAACAGTGACAATATGTTTAATATATTTAGAGCTCTTTATAACCTGGAACATAGATGTGTGTCTCTCTGGTCTGGTTGATGTCCTTCTGTTGGACTCTACAGGTGAAGTTGTTGCTGTGTCTCTTCTCCACAGTCACTCTGCTGCTGACAGTATAGAGGTCATCAGGACCTCTGACTGTCTCTGTAGGTCCAGCAGAGAGGAGGTTTCCCTCACCGTCCAGCCAGACCCAGACTCAGAACTGGCACTGATTGGAGGATCAAGGTAACGTGGTAGAATGACATCATCACCAGCCAGGGCTACGATTGGTTGATGTGAACAAATCAACTCTGACTGCTCTGCAACGCAAACTAAAGAACAAACAAGAAACAGTAGTATAGTTATAATACATGTCATCAGACTGAATGGATTTATTTTTACTTTCTAAAAGTAAGAACACATTTAATAAAACTGCATCAAAAACAAAGAAAACACTGTTAAAATGTTTGTGGATGAAGTCTTTTTGTCTCTTTCTAATTTTTTCTTGTTGACTACAGTTTTTTTTCCCTCAGTCGATATGTGACATTATGTGTAACTGAAGAGGGAGACTGTGAATAAAATGTTCTGTATCAGGTTGGAAATATTGCATTGGATCTCATTAAATGTTCTTCACAGAGTTTCCCAGAGAGTTAAATCTATTGACCTTAGTTCAATGTGAAATGTCTCAACAACTAAAATTAGTTTTTTCTAATTATTAATGTAGAAACTACCTGTTAAACTCTGTATTAGAAGAATGATAATAAGCACAGGAATGTGGGTCCTGAAGAACTGTCCAATGAGCAGCATCTGAAGATAAAAAAAGTCTGGTAGTTTAAAAACAACACACAAATAAGTCAAATGTCTTTTAGTGGAAAATAAGGTTGAACAGGGCAGAAACTAGAGTTGATTTTAGTTTGTCTTTGGTTTCACTGTCTCATAGCTCATTTGGATAGAGAGCTAATGTCACAGTCAATAACACTTCAAATAAGAATAATTTATTAAGGTAAAGGATGCACTGAAGCACTAAACGCTGCAGGACACTTTTAAAGGGGGAGAGAGACTCAGCGTAGACTGAGACAGGACAAGGTCAAAAACAGATGACAGACATTTTGTTAGGATATTTTATAGGATTTGGGGTCACTTAGAAATGTCATTCCACTATAGAGAAGTGGGAGGCCCCAGTGCACAACTGAGGAAGAGGACAAGTACATTAGAGTCTCTAGTCTGAGAAACAGACGCCTCACAGGTCCTCAACTGGAAACATCATTAAATGGTACCCGCAAAACACCAGTCTCTACATCAACAGCAAAGAGACGACTTCAGGATGCTGGCCTTCTAGGCAGAGTCTCAAAGAAAAAGCCATATCTGAGACGGGCCAATTAAAGGAAAAGATTAAGATGGGAGAGGGAGGGAGAGACTTCACAAAGTTGTGACGTGCATATGTAGACTAAACTGCTGAATTTTGTAGACTATCTGTGTGATGATGAGTGAGATAAACTGTGGTAAACACAGATAGTGCACACATTAATCTCATACCTCAGACTGATTCATTTATAGGCTGGGTGTAATTACAAACATTAAAAACAACCATGACATAAGACCGATAACATGAGTATTTTGGACCTTCTATTGACGTTTGCAGTGTTTTGTCACATACATTGCCATTCCCTATAGTGCTTGCTTTGAACTCATTTACACATTTGAGAGCCCTGTGAATCTGGAAAATGCAGGAGAACCTACTGACTTGAACCCGCCATCTCACGCAGGGGAATATCATCTATTCATTCAAACTCGAGTGTACTCCGTTAGTGCGCGTGGTTGCCTTTATAAACTGTCACCATGACAGCGAATAATAGTTTCGTAGTGAGGAGCAGAAACCAAAATGAATGTCCCAGCAAAGTGTTTCTATTGCAGTGTTTCAAAAGTCACCAACAGATGAATGTCATAGGTTTGAAGTAGTCACAATCTTAATTTCCTGGTTAGGCAATAAGGGCTCCTGAAAGCCAAGCATACACACACCTGGACCCGTCCCTTGTAAATTTCCCCTTGGGGATGAATAAAGTATCTATCTTCCATTAGTCCATAATCAGGAATTAATGGACTTCATGGAGGCAAATGCACCTCGTCTGGTATTATCCCTCAACAGAAACAACATAGAACATTTAATTTAACACATTTAATCTTTAAGTTTTAAATGACTCTTACCTGCAGAATGAGGAAAGCAAACCCTCCACTGTGATGTTTGTTCTCTATGACATAAATAAAGTACTCTGTCAGCTGTCTGACTACAGAAAGAGTTAACTGTAAATTCGTGAAAACCCTCCGCAATAAGAACCACAAACTCCGTCTGTGTCAGAGTCCTCTGATGATGATCTGTTACAGATATTGTCGAGAAATCAGGACAACAAAGATTGAAAGTCGCTGAGATCTTGTGACGCACTTAACAAAAGACTCATTAAGATCCAAAAAAGGTGTTAAAAAACCTAAAACAATGTGCATGAATGAACTCACAATTAAAGTAATCACATCTATTTAACAGAAAGCAGTAGCCAACAAAAGCACAGCCACCACCCTCACCCTGCACATTACAGGTAAAGTTGTTCAATGTCAGTGCCCTCACCCACAGAGCCGGTTCTTCCACTCCCTGCTGTCAACTGAGAACTCACACAGCCATAACAGGTCTGGAATCAGTCCTGGTGATATATGGGGGTGACTGCAGTCCTCACAGACACATCAATTCAAAATAAGATAATAATTGTCTAGTCTCACTGTCAAGTTTAGTTACAGCTCTGCAATGTGAAATTATTGATCAGATATTGCATTTAAATGTTGATTAGCTGGACATATTGGGCAAGGTGGATGCAGATGTCTCAGTATTCAGTCAAACTAAAGTATAAACAGAAGTTTCTATTTGAAATGTGTGTATATAGATCTATCCATCTATACACAACACTCAACAATGAATCAAACATTAAAGGCAGTTCTGAACAGGTGGGTTTTGATCAGTGCTTTTAAAGTGGACGGATTGGTACAGTCTCGGATATTTCTGGGGAGAGTCCCAGATGGAAGGGGGCAGCTCACCCCAGGGACCGTGCTTGGTCCTCAGTGGTGGAGACAGGAGGCTGGTGTCAGAAGAGCAGAGGCTTTGCAGGGCGGCTGTGGCTCAGAGGTAGAGTGAGTCGTTCCACTAATCGGAAGGCTGGCAGTTCAATCCCTGGCTCCTCTCACTGCATGTTGAAGTGTCCCTGAGCAAGACACTGAAACCTCATTTTGCTATGAGTGTGTATGAATGATTAGTTTCCTAACCCTAACCCTGGATGTACTGAAGTTTCTTTAAGACTTTGAAGGATGTACCATACAAGATCCTGTTCCAATAGTCTAGTTTTTCCAGGTAGAAGAAGGCAGTTCTGGGGATTTGGTTGATGTGGTGTTCAAAGGAGAGGTTGCTGTTGGAGGGAGACAGTGTGGTGCTGTCAATGGTGAAGCAGAAGTTGTTTCTGTTTTAAGATGAAGGATTTTGGACCGATGAAGATTATTTCAGATGTGTCACAGTTGAGTTTGAGTCAGGCAGTGTGTCAGAGTGGATTGGGCTGTGTTGGTTATGGATTAAGTGGAGATGTAGAGCCTGACATCATCAGCATAACAGTGGATGCAGAGACCATGACGACGTATGAGGTTACCAAGGGGGAGAATGTACAGGATGAACAGGAAATTCATCGGCTGCACATGATGTCGGTTCAGCTCACGTCAATCAATATTATAGCAGCGTTGCAGATACCAGTGGTTTGTTATGGGCCCTGAACTGCTGTGGGCCCCTGTGCAACTGCATCACCTGCATATACGGAAGTTATGCTGCTGGTAGACCAGGAAAAGATGGAGAATATCCTCCAGTGTCACAATGATTTCCTCCTCGTTCTCAGACCCTTCACAAGCTTTTTAGTCCACGTCGTTCAACGCTGCGTCTCTCTGTGTTTTAAAGTGTCTTCAGTGTTATTTCCTGCTCCTGATGTTTCCTCTGACTGCGACCTCTGAACTCTGTCCAGTTGCTCTCTCTGGTCCTCCTGTTCCATCCACTAAAGGTTGAGCTGCATTCACATTTACATTATGCTTCTGGACTTTTGGCTTTCCTTCAAGCATTAACATTGCCTCTTTCACACCATGTGTTACATCTCCTTCCAGTTTAATTAAATTCCTCAGGATCCACTTTGTGCCTGTGAACCAACAGAAACAGGAAAGTGTTGAAGTTGTTGTGTTCATGTGTTTTTGTCTAATCAATGAATGAGTGTTAAAGTGAGAAAACTACACAAGCAGAACAAAAATATGATAATTGAACTGGAATATTTTTAACACATTTTCTTTTATTTCCTATATTTTCCCCAAATTTCCTGCAGTGAAGATAATTTCAGATTCAATTCAATTCCATTTTTGTTTGCTTAGTTAATGTCGTTATGCCTGTATGTATGTCAATAAATAGCTCTGACATTAACTTGGAATAAAAAAGGAAAATAAATATGTGACTTACGTTTTATCTGGGTGATAACAGCACAACAATGCAAACAGGAGTGGTGATAATCAGAATCCAATCAGGAGATAACTGAACTGTGAATGAATAAGCTGAAAAGATAGAACAGAGAACAGAATTGACATTATTGAATCAAACTATAGCTCAACAGTGACAATATGTTTAATATATTTAGAGCTCTTTATAACCTGGAACATAGATGTGTGTCTCTCTGGTCTGGTTGATGTCCTTCTGTTGGACTCTACAGGTGAAGTTGTTGCTGTGTCTCTTCTCCACAGTCACTCTGCTGCTGACAGTATAGAGGTCATCAGGACCTCTGACTGTCTCTGTAGGTCCAGCAGAGAGGAGGTTTCCCTCACCGTCCAGCCAGACCACCTCAGGCTCTGGATACCAGCCTTTAGACTCACACTGTAAAACTACACTTCTACTGTTATTGGAGACAACCTCTATGATGGGAGTGGAGACGACACCTGATGAGAAGAGAGGAGGAATTTCAAACAGTGGATTCAGATCCAACAAATAACTTATAGCACTGTTTTCTTTGTGTCTTATCATGGCTGCTTACTTATAATATAAAGTTACATTACTGATCTTTGCAGTCAGCAGAAATGTGTAATTCATCATCTTCAGAAAGTCTGACTTACCAACAGTGAGTTGGATGGAAGCTTCCTTCAACATTGATTCAAGGAAGCAAAAGTATTTTCCTGCATCAGAGACTTTCACTTTGAAGATTTTCATGGAGACGTTTCCATTCTGCAGTTCATCCACAAACAGTCTCGTTCGGAGAAAATAAGATGGATTTTGAGTTTCAAACATCAGTCGTCCATCTTGGTGAAAATGGATGTACTTTGGGTCTAAACCAGGTCTGGTCCACTCCACTATCTCAGAACTGGCACTGATTGGAGGATCAAGGTAACATGGTAGAATGACATCATCACCAGCCAGGGCTACGATTGGTTGATCTGAACAAATCAACTCTGACTGCTCTGCAACGCAAACTAAAGAACAAACAAGAAACAGTAGTATAGTTATAATACATGTCATCAGACTGAATGGATTCATTTTTACTTTCTAAAAGTAAGAAAACATTTAATAAAACTGCATCAAAAACAAAGACAATCGACCGCTGGAGCCTCAGAGTCTGTATCTAACTCACACTCATCACAGTTTGAGCTTCAATCACAAATATCAGACAGCAGCATAAAGTGTAAAGTTTAAAAATGTCTGTTTTGTCCTCTTTCTAATTTTTTATTTGATTTATTGATTTTCTCAGTCAATATGTGACCTCATGTCTAACTCAACAACTCACAGAGCGTGTGAATAAAATGTGACTCTACCATCATTTGAATGGCAGTCGTGTATCAGCGAGTACAGGAACAAGATAAGATTGACTTTATTGATCCCACACTGGGGAAATTGTATATATGTGTGTTTGTGTGTGTAAAAACTTTACAGTACCGGTATTAAGTACACAACTACACACCCACACACACACACACACACACACACACACACACACACACACACACACACACACACACACACATATGAATGTGTTACTGGAGTGTTTTGTATGAAATTACCTGTGAAACACTGTATTAGAAGAAAAATGTAAAACAAAACAATGCCGGTACATGGCAGTGGATACAGCATCGTAGACTTCTGAAAATATAAAGAAAGACAAAAACCTTTAGTCTGCTTCTTGAAAACACACAAATAAAACAAACGTCTTCATTGAGGTTGAACAGGGTAAAAACTCTAGAGCTGATTTTAGTTTTTATTTGGTTTCAGTTTCTTTTATTTCTGTCTCAGTGCATCAGTGTGATCTGTTGTTTTCAGCTCCTTATGTGCTGTGACTGACTAACAGATATAACTAATCCACAGACAAAGTGACATGTTGTCTGACCACAGATGTACTGGTGGAAATAAGTCAAATAATGTCTGAAGTTATGTGTTTTACTTTTTCTGTTCTTCTTCTCCTGTACAGTCTGTTTGTATATTTGGAGACATTTTGTCTGTTTTAAGAATATCACTGTTTGAATTTCATGATAAAAAGATTTGTCCAATGAGCATCACTTCAGGAAAAGGTGATCAATAACTCTTTCAATGTATGTTTGTATTAAGATGGACTGTGTATCTAAATACATCCTTTAAAGCATCAAACTGCCCTCACATGTTAACTCCTCAATCATTTCACAGGAAATTAACTGTTAATTATTGAAAAGAACTGTAACATTTATCCTTTAACTGTTAATAGTACTTCATCCTGAAAGTAGATTATTGATTAAATGAGTAAAATACTGATTAAGGACTATGTATTTTGTGGTAGTGAGAGGTAGGTAGAGTTCAAAGCTTTCAATAAAAAGTGAGTAAAATAAACGACAGCAATATAAAAATACAGACTCAGTGTTTATTTAGACTATAATGATATCACAATAAACAACACAGAGAATTTGTCCATAAATTAATCTGCACATTGTTATAACAGTGAAAGAATGAAATGATGACAAATCCAACATTTAACATTCAAGTTTTACTTTAAAAAGAAACTCTGACTTACAGCGTGATGGATGCAAACTCTCCACTGTGTGTGTGACAGGAAGTTTCAGAAAATCACAACCTCAATTTATCTCCACCTCTCTGAGTCTGTGAGTTTGTGTCTCTGTTGGTCTCTAAAGAGTTGCTCATAAATTCAGTCAGTATTTTTTAACCAGTGGATGTAACTGAACATTGACTGAATGACTAATAACCAGATTGTTAGAGTAGTTTTCATATAAAGCTGTGGTGAAATGGGCTGCAATCCATTCCTCAGATGTTTGCATATGACAAACTCATACCAGTTATACTGCTGGTAAATTACAGCACAATAACACAGTTAATGTGCAGTACAACAAAAATAATAAAACAGTTATTGGATAGTGTGTTTTTGTAGATGTCCTCACAAGACCATTATAGTGTGATTTATCTTCATGTGTTTGTGTGTAATTCACCTCCAGAAGAGTGTTTGGTGAAAGAGTGACAGTGTGAGAAAAGATCAATGTGCACTGAAGTCACTGAGCTCAGGTTTCAAGATGAGTTTGTGAATCATCTGAGTAAGTAAGTCGACTCAATTCAACCCATCTAAAAAGTCCGACATAACATAACACCCACTGAGCTGAGTCTCAGACTTTCTTGAAGACAATGGAATCACTGATTGTAATTGTTGTTGTTTGTTGAACCCAGTGGTGGTTTTGTTGTTTATATAAACTCCTGAACAATGTGATTTTATTGTTTATTCGTCAAACATTGCAGTTAAGACACAAATACATTACCATAGCATCCACTACTGTAGCCACATGTATGACACAATACTGCAGAAGATTGTTGACTTAATCTAGAAACACACTATAAAAAAAGAATCACTAAAATAATGTATTAAGAGTTTCATGTAAAAATCCTACATTGTTGTACGTGTGTGTCAGGGATCCTCAACTGAGAGTACCTGCACGGTCCGATAAACAACGTGTACTTTCACATCCGCTCTGAGTCAGATAACGTGTGTTATGACTTCATATTAACGTACAGTTTAGGTCTTGTGGCTTTTAGAGTTTGAGGCTCCATGAACAATGTTGTCTTTGTGCTTTTTAAGCCTAAAACACAGTTTGTGTGTTCATATGTCTGACTACAGACACACTGAGTTAACAGCCACAGCTGTAAATACATGAAACCCCTGATATCATCACCAGTTCACAGTAATAATACAAAACTTCTTTGTCATAAACTTTATTTTCCTTTTTCTTGACCTGATTACTGATTGGCTCACGTTATCACTCCACATTAACTGGACTGAGTTCACCTGATCACTCCTGATTTAAAGGCTCTGATTGGTGCATGTGCCAGCAGTTCTGGTAAGAGGAGGTTGTCTTATTCTTTAGTTCTTATGTGTTCATGTTACTTTAACTGAGAACTTTATTTATCCTGATTTATTTAAGATGACCATGTGACAGTTCTAATTTTACGTTTGCAACCTTCACAATGCAACTTTGAGTTTTGGAGAAAATGAACTTTGTTCAGAGGGTTGAAGTTTTCTGTCTTATTCCTGCATCCTGATCCAACGCCCATGGTGATAGTCAGTTTATCATTGTCATTCTGAATCTTCTCATTTACAATCTTTACAATGAATGAAACATGAGTTACTGATATATTATGCTCCACCTGGCCTTTTACATCAAACCAGATGTGTCAAGTCAAAAAATATTTAAAATGGTTTTAAAATAATTATAATAGAAATCGCTTTTCATGCTGTTTTTTTCTTATGTCACAGCGTGCAGAGTGACACTGCACAGAAAGTCAGCCAGTTAAGGGAACTTCCTCTTACCATTTTGCATCTTATAGCACAAGTTTTATTTTGGTAGTCCTGCCTTAGACCCTCAGTTCAAGTAATATAAGGAAAAACACCTCAAAAAACATTTTAACAGGAGAAAATGGAAGCAATCTCAGAAGGATCCATAGAGGAGGGATCCTTCTCCCAGGACAGACGGACAGACAGCAATAGATGTCGACTGTACAGAACAAACAAAATCACTTTAGATTCAAACTTTGATGTCAGAATCTCTGATAAATATAAAATGTAAAACCTCCTGTATTTTAGAGCCTGAATGTTGGTTTGATTCTTATTTTCAGGTGATTATACACTAATGAAAACATAGTTATTATCTTCCATTTGTGCCAGTAGATCCTCCTCAATGTTACACACTGGACCTTTCATTGATTCAACCCTCATCAGGGGTTAAACAGAGGGAGGTTTGGTCTCCCACACTTTAACTATTTGAATGCACAAGTCAGCTCATTTATACAGACTGTAATGGACCTACAGCAGGTTTATTATAAGCAAAAAAAACTCAGTTATTTAAAACAGACTTTCTCAAAATAAGTATTTGAATTTGAATTCAAGAATTAATTGATAATTAGCAAAAACAAATGTTACAATAAAACAGGATTTCTTCAAACAGCAAAATACAAATAAGTGACTTTGTCTTAAATGAAGGAACCAGAAATATTCTTATTTTTATTAGTTTTTATTAAAACAATGAAATTTAAACAGCTGCTTCATTTCCAACACTGGGACCAATCGACTTTCTCTTAAAGTGAGAAGTTGTTCAAATGGTCTTACTCTTAAAATAAAGACAATAATCTGGTTCCTCTGCTGGGATATTATTCAAACTATTGTTGCTACTGGTTAAATCAAGCTGAATATTTTCTGTAATATCTTATAAAGACAAAGTTAGATTGTTATTCTTAAAACCAGATTACCTTTATAATGCAAAACATGCAACACTAGGAAGACAAACAACATCATCATTCTCTGTCAGTGTGATGGTAGAGCAGGAAAAGATGGAGAATATCCTCCAGTGTCACAATGATTTCCTCCTCGTTCTCGGTCACTACAGGAGGTTTTTAGTCCACGTCGTTCAACGCTGCGTCTCTCTGTGTTTTAAAGTGTCTCCAGTGTTATTTCCTGCTCCTGATGTTTCCTCTGTCTGTGATCTCTGAACTCTGTCCAGTTGCTCTCTCTGGTCCTCCTGTTGCTGATTTCCCTCCACTAAGGGCTGGAGTTGAGCTGCATTCATATTTACATTATGCTTCTGGACTTTTGGCTTTACTTCGACCATTAACAGTTCCTCTTTCACACCATGTGTTACATCTCCTTCTAGTTTAATTCCAGTCCTCAGGATCTTCTTTATACCTGTGAGCCAACAGAAACAGGAAAGTGTTGAAGTTGTTGTGTTCAAGCAGAAGAACAATATGAAAGTTAGTTATTTTCAACATCACAGTGACTGTCATAAACAGAACATTTCCAAATGAGAGAAAGCTTTTGAACGCAACACATTTTCTTTTATTTCCTCCATTTTCACCAAATTTCCTGCAGTGAAGATCATTTCAGATTGCTTGCTTAGTTATTGTTGTTATGCCTGTATGTATGTCAATAAAGAGCTCTGACAGTAACCTGGTATAAAAAAGGAAAATAAATATGTGACTTACATATTATGAAGGTGATAATGAGCAGCACAACAATGCAAACAGGAATGATGATACTCCAAAAAATCAAATAAAAAATGACAGAACTGTGGATAAACCAGATGAAAAGATAGAAGAGAAAACAGAATGACATTATTGAATCAAACTAGAGCTCAACAGTGACAATATGTTTCATATATTTAGAGCTCTTTATAACCTGGAACATAGATGTGTGTCTCTCTGGTCTGGTTGATGTCCTTCTGTTGGACTCTACAGGTGAAGTTGTTGCTGTGTCTCTTCTCCACAGTCACTCTGCTGCTGACAGTATAGAGGTCATCAGGACCTCTGACTGTCTCTGTAGGTCCAGCAGAGAGGAGGTTTCCCTCACCGTCCAGCCAGACCACCTCAGGCTCTGGATACCAGCCTTTAGACTCACACTGTAAAACTACTCTTCTACTGTTATTGGAGACAACCTCTATGATGGGAGTGGAGACGACACCTGATGAGAAGAGAGGAGGAATTTTAAACAGTGGATTCAGATCCAACAAATAACTTACAGCACTGTTTTCTTTGTGTCTTATCATGGCTGCTTACTTCTAATATAAAGTTACATTACTGATCTTTGCAGTCAGCAGAAATGTGTAATTCATCATCTTCAGAAAGTCTGACTTACCAACAGTGAGTTGGATGGAAGCTTTCTTTTGCATTGATTGAAGGAAGCAAAAGTATTTTCCTGCATCAGAGATTTTCACTTTGAAGATTTTCATGGAGACGTTTCCATTCTGCAGTTCATCCACAAACAGTCTCGTTCGGTAAAAATAAGATGGATTTTGATAATCAAACATCAGTCGTCCATCTTGGTGAACATGGATGTACTTTGGATCTAAACCAGGTTTGGTCCACTCCACTGTCTCAGAACTGGCACTGATTGGAGGATCAAGGTAACATGGTAGAATGACATCATCACCAGCCAGGGCTACAATTGGTTGATGTGAACAAATCAACTCTGACTGCTCTGCAACGCAAACTAAAGAACAAACAAGAAACAGTAGTATAGTTATAATACATGTCATCAGACTGAATGGATTCATTTTACTTTCTAAAAGTAAGAAAACATTTAATAAAACTGCATCAAAAACAAAGAAAAGCTTTTTGATTCTCTAATTCTTTTTTCTCAGTCAGTATGTTACAGTAGAGAATCAGGGCCACACAAATGTAGTTGAGTTGAGTTTAAAGATAGAACCACAAATCCTGCGTAAAGAACATAAAGAAAGGCCCTTTGTAATGCCAGAGGAGCCTATTGTACATCACTAACAGAAAACCACCTCCAACCCTCTCCCTCTCTCTCTCTCTGTAACCCCAACCAGTCAAGGCAGACTGCCGCCCCCTTAGAGTCGGGGTCTGCTTGAGGTTTCTGCCTGTTAAAAGGACGTTTTTCCATGCCAATGTCACCAAGTGCTGGCTCATGGTGGGAACTGTTGTGTCTCTGTAAATAGTTATAAAAGTAGAACCTGAGATAAATTCTGTAATGATTTGGTGCTAAACAAATAAAACTGAGTTGAAAACTGAGTTGAATCAAGCTCAGACCACATAGCCTCACAGAGCTGGCAGTGTGTGTGTAAATTACCTGTTAAACACTGTGTTAGAAGAATAATGAAGAGCAAAACACTGCAGGTCCCAAAGGACAGTCCATCACAGAGCTCTATCTTTGGATACAGCATTGAAGACTCCTGATAACCAATAACAGACAATAGCCTTTGACTGGTAGTTTAAATAAACACAAGTAAACCAAATGTCTTTAGTGGAAAATGAGGTTGAACAGGGTGGAAACTCTACAGTTGATTTCAGTTTTTCTTTGTCTCATAGCTCAGAGAGCGCTTTGGCTCAGTGAGGCAGAGACATAACTTTATTCTAGCAACATTCAAAGTCAATAACACTGCGTACGGTCAACTAACAGTGAATATAGTTGGACATTATGTTTAACAACAAGACAAGATGGTAATCAGTCTTGTCATTGTCCCTGAATGATAGGATAGGATGATAGTGTACTGATGGCAAAGACAGAGGAGGCTCTTGATAGGCCTTCTGCTTTGTTTAGTAATATCTACCATAGAGAGATAAATATATGGCTAATCAACAGTTGAATTTAATTTTAATAGAAGCAATTTCTTTGTTCATTTATCGATAAAACTTAAATGATCATCCTTTATTCCAGATGTTTTACTGTAACTTTTACTGGATCAGTGTCGGCAATGTGTTTTTTAGAACAACACTTAAACCAGATCTTTCAATAAAGAATCTGATGACAATAACTCTAACTAAAAACAATTCAGGAAGAAGGTAGATGGACATCTGCTTCCCCACAGCACTGGGAAAAACAAACAGTTCACTGAATGACAGGAAAGTAAAACCAAACACACACAATGATGTTGCTATGGTGATGTCTTTTTGTTTACAAAGAATGGAATAAAAATAATAAAGAGAAGGCCCATATAATTTATGTCATAGAAACTGTTTCACAAAGTTTCTCCTCACTCAATAACTCTAACATTGTGAGATTTTCTAAGAGAGTCTGGGGATATTGTGGTGACAAGTTCAGTCAAATCAGCTGCTGCTGATCTCGGCAGGTAAAAGAGATACAGCACATAATTTGCATTAACCAAAACAGCGCAGGTTGTTTTTCCAGTTGAGTAGACGGTAGTTCTAAGTTACATTACATTAATTTAAACACAAAGTATTGATCTTATTTGTTTTTCTTCAGTAAATTCATGGTATAAGAGGGATAATGTCCTTCCAGGTGTCAATAATCAGGAATTAATGGACTTCATGGAGGCAAACGTCCCCAGTTGGGAATTATCCCTCGACATAAACAACACAGAACATTTCTCCATAAAATAATCTGCACATTGTTGTAATGGTCAAAGATTATGAAATTATCACATATCCAATGTTTAACCTATTCAAGTTTTACTTTAAAAAATGAACTCTTACCTGCAGATTGATGGATGCAAACTCTCCACTGTGATGTTGGTTCTCACTGACTTTATTGTTCTCTTCCTCTCTGATATAAAATGAGGAAGTAGCCAATAAAGAGCAGGGTTGGGAGGGGCAGCCGACCTAAAAAGTGTAATCCAATACAGTTACTGATACCTAATAATCAGTTCAAACAACATATACCACCATTAACCAAATAATATTTAAAAGGTGAAAAGGTCAGATCTGAAGGGGGGAGATATATAATCTTGGGGGAGTGGTTCAGTGAGGAGTGGCAGTGATGCAGATGGAGGAGAGAGTTGTGATTCAACAGTAAGTGATATTGGCTGATACGGTCCATTGATTCTGTTCCACCTGTTTGTGGTAGTTTACAGGTAGTGGAAAGGTAATTATGGGTTAACTATGGTCCAGCAGTTTCCACATCTACCATTCACTTCTGGGAAACAACTGTTGTTGACAGTGGCTGACACTTTCTGGGTTTATCAGAAGATAAGACTGTGGAGATTACATCTGTGCAATAAGGGGCACAAATAATAAATACTCAGTAACTACTAAAGCATTATGTTAGCCCTCTATGTCGGTCTATACAAAAACAACCCACCTGTCTTGTGGGCTATACCACTCGCTCTAACAATCATTCCCATGCTTCTGAACCTTTCTCTCAGTTTAAAAAGGACAGACATTGTTGCATCCACGTAGAAACAAAGCGTATCCATGGAGCAATGACACAGTTTCAGCTTTAACAGCAGGCCAGGAGAGCTTTGGCTGTTTCAAAGCCTCTCTCTGCACTCATGTGTGAACAGCTTTGTACAAGGTCTCGACGGCACCCTCTGGTGGACCTTTCCAGATAATACATGCAGTTCCTTCCTCCACACAGTGTTTAAAGGCTTGTGTGACTGTGTTTAATTTTAAAAAACAAAAACAAAAAAGGGTGGAAGCTGGCTTGTCCTTTGTTGTTCTTGTCATTTCACCCTTTTGTTTTAACCACACAAAAAAAATTAATTC
Organism: Dicentrarchus labrax; assembly: GCF_905237075.1. NCBI lineage: Eukaryota > Metazoa > Chordata > Actinopteri > Moronidae > Dicentrarchus > Dicentrarchus labrax. The sequence continues at coordinate 55,599 of NW_026136906.1, read as the reverse complement.
AAACATGAAACATGAAACCACAAATAAAATATATAACCAACATTTTTATTTCTTTATGGAAATTTTTTGACTTAAATTGTCTCTTATTTTGAGTCTCTTACTTTAAACAAGACACCAATGCATTGGATTTTTACACATTTATTTTGTGTGCAAACATTTTAATGGCCAGGCACTTAATTACATGTAATCCCATACTCCTCATCCTCCCAATACTTGACATAAGAGAAAATGCTATTGTAATGGTGGCGTTGGCTCACAGAACATCTGATGGCGGTGTGCACATTTAAACACAGGATCCAGAAATCTGTTCCAACAGTAAATTCCATTCAGTGGGGAGGTTAGGATGGTATCAGACATATCAGAAACATCAACTAATAACTAATAACAAAACAAGAAACAGATTACCATTTAACTCCCACATAAAGCAAACCTCTAGGGCTGCCTCCTTCCTTTTATGTAATATTACAAAAATTAGACACATCCTATCACAGACAGATGCAGAAAAACTAATCCATGCATTTGTTACTTCTAGGCTGGATTACTGCAACTCTTTATTATCAGGTTGCCCCAATAAGTCCATTAAAACGCTCCAATTAATTCAGAACGCTGCAGCACGAGTACTGACAGGAACTAGAAAAAGAGATCACATCTCTCCTGTACTAGCTACTCTGCATTGGCTCCCTATAAAATGTAGAATTGAATTTAAAATACTCCTCCTCACCTATAAAGCTCTTCATGGTCAGGCCCCTTCATATCTTAAAGAGCTCATAGTACCCTATTACCCCACTAGAACACTACGTTCTCTGAATGCTGGGCTACTTGTGGTTCCTATAGTCTCTAAAAGTAGAACAGGAGCCAGAGCCTTCAGTTACCAAGCTCCTCTCCTGTGGAATCAGCTTCCAGTTGTGGTTCGGGAGGCAGACACACCTCACCACAAGAGTAGGCTTAAGACGTTCCTCTTTGATAAAGCTTATAGTTAGGGCTGGATCAGGTGAGTCCTGAATCATCCCTTAGTTATGCTGCTATAGGCCTAGACTATCGGGGGGATTTCCCATGGTGCACTGAGCTCCTCTCTTCCTCTCTCTTTCTGCACTCATTCATGTCCCATTAATGCATGTTACTAACTTCACTTCTTCCCCGCAGTTTTTGTGCTTTCTCGTCTCGCAGGTTCTTATCGATCCTGGTGGAGCCTCCTGCCATGGTCCTGCTAGATTGCTATTGCCAATACTGTTGTTGCTGTGCACCTGTCTGTCTTCTGTACTTTTGTAAAGTAACTCAATTGGGACTACTAACAGAGAGTGAGATACCACTGATTGTGTACTATGAAATATAATAATAATAATAATAAAAAGAAGGGGAAGAAGAAACTTTATTTATACTCAAAACAAAGTTATAAAGTACTTTGCATGGTTTGAACCAGCATTAAAACATTTCAGGACAACAATGAGGCAAATTAAATCAGACAATTAAAACATAAAAATGAACAATATGAACAACAGGTACAACTTGCATCAACGTCTTTCTTGAGTTTGTGCAAACAACATCATATATTCTCTGTCACGAGATGGTAAAGTAGGAAAAGATGGAGAATATCCTCCAGTGTCACAATGATTTCCTCCTCGTTCTCGGTCACTACAGGAGGTTTTTAGTCCACATCGTTCAACGCTGCGTCTCTCTGTGTTTTAAAGTGTCTTCTGTGTTACATTTCATTACTCGGGAACTTCTTTATGCCTGTGAACCAACAGAATCAGGAAAGTGTTGAAGTTGCTAATGTGTTTTTGTCTAATCAATGAATGAGTGGGAAAACTACACAATCAGAACAAAAATATGATAATTGAACTGGAATATCACAGTGACTTTCATAAACAGAAAATTTCCAAATGAGAGAAAGTTTTTGAAAGCAACACATTTTCTTTTATTTCCTCCATTTTCCCCAAATTTCCTGCAGTGAAGATCATTTCAGACTGTTTGCTTAGTTACTGTTGTTATGCCTTTATGTATGTCAATAAAGAGCTCTGACAGGAACTTGGTATAAAAAGGAAAATAAATATGTGACTTACATATTATCAGAGTGATAATGAGCAGCACATTAATGCAAACAGGAGTGCCGATGATCCAAAGAATCAGATAAAAAGACGACTGAACTGTGAATAAATGATGAAAAGATAGAAGAGAGAACAGAATGACATTATTGAATCAAACTAGAGCTCAACAGTGACAATATGTTTAATATATTTAGAGCTCTTTATAACCTATAAAATTGAAGTGTGTCTCTCTGATCTGGTTGATGTCCTTCTGTTGGACTCTACAGGTGAAGTTGTTGCTGTGTCTCTTCTCCACAGTCACTCTGCTGCTATGTAGGTCCAGCAGAGAGGAGGTTTCCCTCACCGTCCAGCCAGACCACCTCAGGCTCTGGATACCAGCCTTTAGACTCACACTGTAAAACTACTCTTCTACTGTTATTGGAGACAACCTCTATGATGGGAGTGGAGACGACACCTGATGAGAAGAGAGGAGGAATATCAAACAGTGGATTCAGATCCAACAAATAACTTACAGCACTGTTTTCTTTGTGTCTTATCATGGCTGCTTACTTCTAATATAAAGTTACATTACTGATCTTTGCAGTCAGCAGAAATGTGTAATTCATCATCTTCAGAAAGTCTGACTTACCAACAGTGAGTTGGATGGAAGCTTCCTTCAACATTGATTGAAGGATGCAAAAGTATTTTCCTGCATCAGAGATTTTCACTCTGAAGATTTTCATGGAGACGTTTCCATTCTGCAGTTCATCCACAAACAGTCTCGTTCTGAGATAATAAGATGGATTTTGAAATAGATTTGCAGGTCGTCCATCTTGGTGAAAATGGATGTACTTTGGGTCTAAACCAGGTCTGGTCCACACCACTGTCTCAGAACTGGCACTGATTGGAGGATCAAGGTAACATGGTAGAATGACATCATCACCAGCCAGGGCTACGATTGGTTGATGTGAACAAATCAACTCTGACTGCTCTGCAACGCAAACTAAAGAACAAACAAGAAACAGTAGTATAGTTATAATACATGTCATCAGACTGAATGGATTCATTTTTACTTTCTAAAAGTAAGAAAACATTTAATAAAACTGCATCAAAAACAAAGACAATCGACCGCTGGAGCCTCAGAGTCTGTATCTGACTCACACTCATCACAGTTTGAGCTTCAAGCACAAATATCAGACAGCATCAGCAGTGAGAATATAAACAGCAGCTGACTCTCTGTAAAGAAATTTACATTGACTGGAGTTTTTAGGGGCAATGATGATCATCAGTCTGTCACTTTGTTTAGTTCCCATTATATCTTGTAGAAATATTCCTGGTTCCCAGAGAATGAATTCCTCTGACTTTTCCTCCAGAGTCTCTGAAAGGTCAAACTTTCAGTTTGTCCAATACTTTATGACCAAATATTTAAAAAGCATGCTAACATGCTGAACTAAGATGATGGACAAGTTCTACCTGCTTTAAATTGTTATCATTGTGAGCATGTTAGCATTAGCATTAGTATTAAGCTCGAATCCTTAAGACACAAGAACATATAATGAATGCATTAATTTTGATGTGAATGATTACAATGTCCCTGGGTTTTTGTTGTTGTTACAGAAATGGATAGAAGGGATTGGAAGGTTTTTTGGATCAGAAACTTAGTTGTGTCTTCTGCTTTCCAACACACACACACACACACACACACACACACACACACACACACACACACACACACACACACACACATTTACAGAAATTACCTTCACAGTTCTGTATTAGCAGCAAAACACTGAAGGTCTTGAAGAGCAGTCCATTACTGGGTGGCATTGTGAACTCTTGACAATAAAAAACAAAAACAAAATCCCTTAATCTGAATGTTTAAAAAAAAAACCCACACAATTGAAACACATGTCTTTACTTCGTGGAAAATGAGATCAACCAGGGTAGAACTGTCTGTCTTCTTTCTGTCTCAGTGAACTATATGTGCACTGTGTTTTGCTCCTCATGTGATGTGACTTCCTGTCAGGCAGACACAGACCCCAAAGGCAGCTGAAGAACCAACCTGCCATTTTGAGAGTGAAAGTGCCCCTTTCCTGTCTTTTTCTTTGAATCTCTTCATTGTTTCCAAATATCAGGTCGAGGTTATTGTTGCTCTCATGTCTTTTTTACCCTCTCTCTCTCCTGCTAACTACCCCAGTGCAACACCAGTGAGCACTGTGTGGGCATCAGCGTGCCCCTGTATGCACATGTGTAAGCAGTCAGAGTGTGATGGGTTACTTTGAGGCAGAGATCACGTATGTGGCCAAACAAAGTGTAAACATACTGTTCATTTACATTATATATTGATGGAGAAGCACTTTAGGAATTACTTTGGGTCCATCAGCTTGAAGTCAGCAGCTCACAATGTGACAACTAGCTGTTTAGTTAGCTTGCTACCTTTTGTTATAATATGGAAGTCAGTTCTTGTGTCTATCCTGACTTAATCACTCTCTCTCAGGTCTTATAAGGAAAACAAATATATATATTGTTTGATATATTAATTGATCATGTAGTTGACTGGTGTCTGTAACTGCATCATTTTTATGAGGGATGATCGATATGGATTTTTTTCAGCTGATACGATAACCAATAATGATCTGCTTCTGTGGCTGCATTTATAAAATGCTTTAATCCAAAGCTGTTCAGTATCTGTCTAGTGCCGCCGCCATTACTGCAGTGTAATCCTGAGAGTGGGTAGTTTGATTGAAGACAGGCAGTGGCCCCCAGTTACTGATGAATGGACCTCTTAGCAGTATTCAGATTGAGTTAGTTAAGTATTAGTTGAACGTTTGTTAGTAGCTAGAAACAGAGAAAAAAAGTAGAAAATTGGTCTTAGGACAGCTTGCGTTCAAACGTGCACATATTGTTCGGAGATGCTACCGCAGAAATGGCGACTTTGTTTGCTTCTGTAACTTCCCCGGATGCATGTGCACCACCTAAACTGCAGCCACTTACACTGCAGCTAAATACATCCTTTAAAGCCCTCACATGTTAACTCCTCAAACTTTTCACAGGAAATTAACTGTTAATTATTGAAAAGAACTGTAACATTTATCCTTTCACTGTTAATAGTACTTCATCCTGAAAGTAGATTATTGATTAAATGAGTAAAATACTGATTAAGGACTATGTATTTTGTGGTAGTGCTTCATTTACTGACTGTTAGAGTTCTTCCTCCTCCACTGTTGGAGGATAAAAACATATTTAATCTTTCACTTCATCTTTCAGAGTTCAAAGTTTTCAATAAAAGGTTTGTAAAATAAATGATAACAATATAAAAATACAGACTCAGTGTCTACGTAACAGTGTGAGTCCACTTTATATAGACTATAATGATATCACAATAAACAACACAGAGAGTTTGTCCATAAAATAATCTGCACATTGTTATAACAGTCAAAGAATGAAATGATGACAAATCCAACATTTAACATTCAAGTTTTACTTTAAAAAGAAACTCTGACTTACAGCGTGATGTTGCCCAGACATCTCGCCCAGACAAGAACTCAGGAAGTACGACCATACCTAACATGAGATACAGGAAATCCTCTGCAGAGAACAACAAACAACAACTCACTCTATCTCCACCTCTCTCACAATGTGCTTTAGAGACATACAGTCATGTCAGTTTGTCACAAATATAATAAAATAACCTTCTGTTGAAATCCTTCAACAGACAAACAGAAAAACATGCTGCATAGTTCTTAAATCTCCAAAAGTAAAACTCTGAGCTCCACCTCAAGCTGCTACAACATCAAACTCTGCATCACTGTCAGCACATTGAACACTTCACACTCATAATTCAAAATAAGAACCACCAAACTATGTTTCACTGCTAATACTGCTTTATATTGACTTAAAATGAAGGCAGGGACTTTTAAACTGCAGTATTTAAATTATCTTTCTGGGCTTTGACTACTTCTACTCAGTGTTTAAAATATTAATATAAGACTTCTTCCACCACAGTTAAAGTGTAAAAGTTTATATTTAGAATATGTTTCATAGCTCATCATGTATGTCAGTCACACATTTGAAGATAATAAGCTGTGACTTTGAAATGTACAATTCACTTACACTCTTTAGAATCATCTCCATGTTGTTTTTAAAGTCACACTGTCACAATGAAGCACTTCTTAGCTGTATTCACGTGTTTGCATTAGGTTGCGTATTTCTTGCTGCTTAAATGGGGCATAGTTCTTATTTCCTGCCCACTTGCAGACTGTGCATGGGGTAAGCAAGCAGCAACCTCTGTGGCTGCAAACAGTAAAGTAAATGTGTTTACAGCCTGGTACAAGAAGCAGTACAAATACTCCACTCATGACAACTATAAGTGAGGTGAATCTTTATATAACTCACCTGTTTAAATGACATCAAGGCTTAAAGTTAAGTCTGTTAAATTGAACACTGATTTAGTAAAGTCGTTCTTCTTCCACCTGTTCTGCCTCAGTGTCTGCATTTGGGTCTTCAGTCCTATTGCTTTGTAGACACATCTGTGACAGAGGCTGCTGAGGGTGCTACAGCCTATAGTCTATAACCATCTGTTTTAACAACATTTGTGGAGTGATTGTATTTGTACTTACCGTAGCCAGTGTGTAAATCATGATGTGCTATCTGGCTATAACACAGAGTGTCAGCAGGAGTAAGTGACATCCCACAAGGGACTTTCTGTTCACAGACACTCTTTTCTAAGGAATAACCACACATTACACCATATGGTGGTAGAAAGCGATACTGCACATGTCTTCAGTGTGGCTTTGAACTTATGTGCTATTGAAATGAGTTAAGGCAGATGATTCTACACATTAGTTCTATTCATTACTTTGGAGAGCTTGGATATTTACTCATATATTGAAATGTATATTAAGGCTTCAGTATTTATTTTATCTGAATGTTTGACTTTATTTAATTTGCATGTAGAGCTTTTATTAACTATATTTATGCATTGTGTATTTAAGGAATAGAAAAGAGGACAATAAGTCAACATTTGTTATTTTCATTGACTTTACAAAAGCTTTTGATTTTGACAACTGAGCCACCGTGGCATTTAAACTACAAGGATGTGGGGCAGTAGTTTCCTTTTGCAGTGCTACTGAAAGTTGTATTAAAGTAAATTAAATTAAAATTGGTTGATTCAACCCTCATCAGGGGTTAAACAGAGGGAGGATTGGTCTCCCACACACATATTTATAATGTGTGGCACATGAAGTTGTATATTTATTGGTGAATATAGAAGGCATATAAGAGGGTTGTCAAATGGTGCAGGATGAAGAACTGAGAGTTTGCATATAGTGAAAGGCACACAAGCTGCATTAAGGTCACGCTGATACTCAGAATGGGTCACTTCATAAGTCTTTATTTCCTCCTTAATTTTATAAAGAGTATGGTCTAAACCTGCTCCATATGAAATGTCCGGAGATGATTTGGAACTAAATGACATTCAGTTGAATTGAATCAGTATTGTCAACTGAAATGTATCTTAAACTGTGCAGTGTAACTGATATGTTAGTGCTTTAAATTGGGGACTGTATAGAATGACAGGGGTCCCCTGTTGAATGGTATGGAACAACAACAAATCCCTGCTCCAGCCTGCAGAGTCAAAGCCGAATATGGATTTAACACTCACACACTTTTAAGTCCCCTGTTGGCAAAAATTTTAAAAAGTTCACAAGAGCAAATTACACATGATTTTAGGTCGAAAGCATGTCCAAAAGGGGACCCCAGAAAAGTCCCCTGTTTGTGGGTGTGTAAGGACGCTAAAGTGCCCTGTTAGATATGTAGGCTGGTCCACACACACAGGCGCGTACACACACACACACACACACACACACACACACACACACACACACACACACACACGATACCTGTTTGGCAGAGTCATGTTCTCCTACACTCTGATAGGTCAGTCCCAGTCAATAGGAGGCCTCTCCTTCAATCTGTTTGCCTTCAGCTGAAACACATGAGTAACATCAAAGTCCAAACTGGTTCATGGTCTAACAGAAGCAAATTCATACTTGTACTACAAAAGACACCAAGGATTTTAGAGAGTAAAATAGTGACCTCTAGTGGACAATTGTGGAAGTGAAATCAAGACTAAAACCACACTGCAGAATAGTTTACTGTACTCAAACGCTCCGAACCTAAATGTTGTGGCTGAGTTAATTATAACATTTTAAGTGTTGAGCGAGTACATCAGTATCTGTTGAATAAAAAATTGTATATTTATGGGGACAGATATTGACACATTTCACTAGTTTAAGAACTCATTCCCAGCAAGACAACATTTTGGGGATTTTTGTGTTAATTTTGCACATATTAAGCCAATAACTGACTTTTTAAAGTCTTCACAATGAATAAAGGTGAAATGAAGAGAGCCCTACAGTACATATAAACAGATTACACTTGATGGCGTCTGTACTGGTACAGGAACTGATGATCTGTCTATAAGGTGTGATACCAAAGGGAAGTGGACTAAATGCTCAGCAGATCTCATGGTGCAGAACAGTACTTATTACTGGATGTAGGAAAACTAGAGTGGATATACCAGTGACGGAGTGTCTGGACAAAATGGCTAAAACTTCCTATGTTATAAACTGATAAATAGCTACTTGAAGATTTGGGGCCCTTATGCTACGGCAACGTAATGTGCTGAAGCCTTCCCCCCTTCCTACAATGACATAATGTCATGTTTTTTATATGTATAATTGGAGGTACTGTTTTAATTAACCTGGGGTATAATTTGATAACTTGATGACTGATAACAGACAGAGAGTGAGATACCTGTGATTGCCTTCTCGAAGCGTCTCCACACAGATGTTCTGCTTTAGACTGTTTGTGAACCTGGAGACGTGAGAGCAGCACACATTATAGGAGCATGAAGAGGAAGATGCAGTGACACTAATATTGAACCTTTATTTATCAGCAGGGGGCGCACTAACCTTTCTTTCTAGTATCAAGATCAGAAACTAAAGGAGCATCCTGTCACATCCACAGCTCCTTACAGGACAAATGATTTAGTTGTTGTACTCTACCTGTACTGAGTATTTCTCTGTTTGTTCCTGTTGCTGCGTTCATCTTCAGCTGTCAGTCAAACTAAAGGAGAGAGAGGCTGCCATAAACACAACACCCATCATCTGAAGTCCTCTTGGATTTCTGCAGCTCGTGTTGTCTGTTATTTCTAATATCTTTCATTGTTGTGTGCTACTATCTGCTGCTTAAACAGACCTTCTGCTCCAGGAGGAAGATCAAACTTTCCTGTTCCATAAAATACAATGAAGGCTGCAGGTAAACTGTTCTGTTACAGTCTGAGGTTGCTGAAATTATCTGAACACACTTCATACATCCATGAAGACTGTGTGATGTGGCTGAAAACTCAAGAAAATACCAGTAAGTGGACCTTGAGTGGGAACTGTTTGGTAAAACTATTTCAATATTATTTTCTCTTTAACTTTTAAACCAACATGGATTATAAATCCTAAAGTGCTGCGGGTTGTCAAACTAGTCAAAAGCTTCAGAAGAAACTTTATATAAACCTTTATTTATACTCAAAACAAAGTTACAAACTGCATTACATGGTTTAAAGCAGGATTAATACATTTTAGGAAATAATAATAAACTCATACAGCTTGAGTAAAACAATAAAAACAATAACAGGTTAAACTAATATAAATATATACAGTGAACAGTTCTGTGTTTAAACAGATGAGAATGGATGATGATGATAATAATGAATATTAAACACAGTCACAGCCTTTTGTACACAACCTGTTGACATTTTACAAAACAGTTCAGATTCTTTTAAAGTGCTAAAGTGGGAACTTTGATACAATCCATGAAATGAAAGCAGGAATCTTCAGTCACAGCTCATATCTTAGACTGGACACCAACATCATTAAGATCTCCCTTCTTCACTGTGTGTCTGCAGCCTTTTCACTGGCTCAAAGACAACACCTGCTCACATAGACTGAAAACAAAGTCACAATGGATAGATTGTAAACTAGGAAGACAAACAACATCATCATTCTCTGTCAGTGTGATGGTAGAGCAGGAAAAGATGGAGAATATCCTCCAGTGTCACAATGATTTCCTCCTCGTTCTCGGTCACTACAGGAGGTTTTTAGTCCACGTCGTTCAACGCTGCGTCTCTCTGTGTTTTAAAGTGTCTTCAGTGTTATTTCCTGCTCCTGATGTTTCCTCTGACTGCGACCTCTGAACTCTGTTCAGTTGCTCTCTCTGGTCCTCTTGTTGCTGATTTCCCTCCACTAAGAGCTGGAGCTGCACTGCATTCATATTTACATTATGCTTCTGGACCTTTGGCTTTACTTCAACCATTAACATTGACTGTTTCACAACATGTGTTACATCTCCTTCCAGTTTAATTAAAGTCATCTGGATCTTCTTTGTGTCTGTGAACCAACAGAAACAGGAAAGTGTTGAAGTTGTTGTGTTCATGTGTTTATGTCTAATCAATGAATGAGTGTTAAAGTGAGAAAACAACACAATCAGAACAAAAATATGAAAATTGAACTGGAATATTTTTAACATTTAATTCAATTCAATGTATATAGTGCCAATTCATAACAGAAGTTATCTCAGGACACTTTTCAAATAGAGCAGGTCTAGACTGAACTCCTTATAGCGTTATTTACAGAGACCCAACAGTACCACCATGAGCAAGAGTTTACAGAGGGAGAGAGACAGAGACAGAAAGACAGAGAGACATCACAGTGACTTTCATAAACAGAACATTTCCAAATGAGAGAAAACTTTTGAAAGCAACACATTTTATTTTATTTCCTCCATTTTCCTCAAATTTCCTGCAGTGAAGATCATTTCAGACTGTTTGCTTAGTTACTGTTGTTATGCCTGTATGTATGTCAATAAAGAGCTCTGACAGGAACTTGGAATAAAAAAGGAAAATAAATATGTGACTTACATTTTATCAGCATGTTGAAAATGAGCAGCACAATAATGCAAAGAGGAATGAAGATGATCCAAAAAATCAAATAAATAGGAGACTGAACTGTGAATAAACAAGATTAAAGGTAGAAGAGAGAACAGAATGACATTATTGAATCAAACTAGAGCTCAACAGTGACAATATGTTTAATATATTTAGAGCTCTTTATAACCTGGAACATAGATGTGTGTCTCTCTGGTCTGGTTGATGTCCTTCTGTTGGACTCTACAGATGAAGTTGTTGCTGTGTCTCTTCTCCACAGTCACTCTGCTGCTGACAGTATAGAGGTCATCAGGACCTCTGACTGTCTCTGTAGGTCCAGCAGAGAGGAGGTTTCCCTCACCGTCCAGCCAGACCACCTCAGGCTCTGGATACCAGCCTTTAGACTCACACTGTAAAACTACACTTCTACTGTTATTGGAGACAACCTCTATGATGGGAGTGGAGACGACACCTGATGAGAAGAGAGGAGGAATATCAAACAGTGGATTCAGATCCAACAAATAACTTACAGCACTGTTTTCTTTGTGTCTTATCATGGCTGCTTACTTCTAATATAAAGTTACATTACTGATCTTTGCAGTCACCACAATGTGTAATTCATCATCTTCAGAAAGTCTGACTTACCAACAGTGAGTTTGATGGAAGCTTTCTTCAACATTGGTTCAAGGATGCAAAAGTATTTTCCTGCATCAGAGATTTTCACTTTGAAGATTTTCATGGAGACGTTTCCATTCTGCAGTTCATCCACAAACAGTCTCGTTCTGAGATAATAAGATGGATTTTGAAATAGATACACAGGTTGTCCATCTTGGTGAACATGGATGTACTTTGGGTCTAAACCAGGTCTGGTCCACACCACTGTCTCAGAACTGGCACTGATTGGAGGATCAAGGTAACATGGTAGAATGACATCATCACCAGGCAGGGCTACGATTGGTTGATGTGAACAAATCAACTCTGCAACGCAAACTAAAGAACAAACAAGAAACAGTAGTATAGTTATAATACATGTCATCAGACTGAATGGATTCATTTTTACTTTCTAAAAGTAAGAACACATTTAATAAAACTGCATCAAAAACAAAATTCTTGTCACACACACACACACACACACACACACACACACACACACACACACACACACACACACACACACACACACACACACACACTCAATGTGTTACTGGACTGTTTCTATGTGTAAATTACCTGTTAAACACTGTGTTAGAAGAATGATGAAAACCCTGCAGTCCATCACAGAGCTCTGTCTTTGGATACAGCATTGTAGACTCCTGAATATAAAGACACAAACCTTTAGTTTGCTTGTTTAAAATAAAATAATAAATAAATAAAAACAAATGTATTTAGTGGAAAATGAGGTTGAACAGGGTAGAAACTCTAGAGTTTATTTTAGTGTCTCTTTGGTTTCAGTGTTTTTGTGATCTGTTGTTCTCACATCCTCATCTAACCTCCTCATGGACAGTAAAGTACAAACCCGCAGTCACATGCTGTTGTCATCACATAGATATAGCCTACTAGTGGAAACGATTAATACCAGATATTATGTGTGATATACATTTTCTTTTCTTAATCTTTCTGAACATCGTTTTTCCTTTAAAAATAGAGTTCAAAGCTTTCAATAAAAGGTTTGTAAAATAAATGATAACAATATAAAAATACAGACTCAGTGTCTACGTAACAGTGTGAGTCCACTTTATATAGACTATAATGATATCACAATAAACAACACAGAGTTTGTCCATAAAATAATCTGCACATTGTTATAACAGTCAAAGAATGAAATGATGACAAATCCAACATTTAACATTCAAGTTTTACTTTAAAAAGAAACTCTGACTTACAGCGTGATGGATGAAAACTCTCCACTGTCATGTTGTTCTGTTCTCACACTGACAGGAAATGAGGATATACAATGACTTTATCCAATTTCAGGCAGTTTCAATCTGGCTTTGAGTTCCTCTATTGATTTCTCCACAGAGCTGCTGAGTTCAGTCAGTATTATTTTACCACAGGATGTAACTGAACATTGAATGAATGACTAATAATCAGGTTGTTAGAGTAGTTTTCATATAAAGTTTAGTCCTGTTCATACTGTGTTTACAGACATTACAACTTCTTCCTGCACAGAAACAAATTTAAAAAGATTGCCTTCTTTCTCATGACTCTTGTAGCTGCACTGATAAACTCAGAGTTCACTGAACCAGTTAACAACCAGCTTTATGAGACCACTTATCAGGATCACCAATGTGAAGACAGGTACCCCAAAGAGAGCCACACTGAGTTCAACTGGATTCATGATACAACCTTATAAAACAGATTATTCAGCATTGTCAATGAAAGAGAGTCTGAGTTAGTGGAACTTGTTCAGTGAGACCAGGACGATGTTAAAGAAAACAAGAAAAGAGGAAACATTTTTCTCTCCTGCTACCACACGTCACAAGTTCGAAGTAACACCAAACACAAAATTATACAATCTAATATAATCTATATAATCTAACTCGCAAGATTTGATTAAACTGTCTATGTGTACTTCTGTTTGCACACTCGCTGGCGTTGAATTGCCCCTTGAGGGACAAATAAAGTATTTTGAGTTGAATATCAGTCTGTGACACCCCTTCATATACAATTAAAATAAAAAGACTATTTCTGTTTTTACAAATCTATTTTCTTTGGCACAAAATGATGAGAAAGGTCAAAGGTGCCTGAATATGTGTGTGAAGGGTTCATAAGCAGGGCAGCAGCATTTATTTGGTATGATGTTATTTATGGAAACTTGAATGTTGAAGTGGCCTTCCTGTGAGAGGACAGCACCAGCAGTCTTATGGAAGTCTTACAAAGAGGAATCATGAGTGATCAGTTCCTCTTCACCGAATACAGAATAATCAGAATCAGAAACCAGTGGATGGCGCTCATATGATCAGTTATAGTTCATTTATCAGTTCAGCATTAAATCCAAGATTAAATTAAAATCAGTTTGATGAATTAAGAACTGAATAAATGTAAATACAAAGAATGATTCCCAAATATACACGAAAATTTTTTATTGAATTATATATTTACATATTTACACACAATAATGAAACCAAAAATAACTCTTTGATAATAAAGGTTGCTGACTCCTGATCTGTGCACATATTTTGATCCAGTAACATCTATCAGTTTGTTTTACTGTATGAAGAACTCTTTAAAGCTGCCTTTCTGTATGAATTGTGTCTCTTGCTGTATTATGAGGGCGTCCTCTCTGTGTCCATCTTCTTCATTCTCTGAAGTATCCTCTCCAACTCCTCTGTCTCCTCCATTTTCACACCGACTCCTGACTCCTTTCTGTCTTTCTACTGATGTCACTTTTGGTTTTAGTGGTTTTCTGTCTTTTGTATCTCTCTTTCTCCTCCTCATTCCAGATGTGTACAGTCCTTTATTTCTTCCTCCTGAAGTTTTCTCTGTTGGTCTGCACTCTCTCTGTCTTCCCCAGTTGCTCTCTGGTTCTCCAGTTCCTCCGTTTACAGACAATCTGGATAACTCTAGACTCTGTCTCAGTGTTTCTTTTGTCTTTCTTGATGCAGACTGTGTGCAAACAGAAGAAGAAATCTATTCATGTGTTGATGCAGTTTTTTTCCTTACAGAAACAGCAAATGTGTGAAAATGATGAAACTAAAGAAGCACAGCAGAAATATGATGGTTGAGTTGAAAATGAAAGGAGAGAAGACATTTACTTTCATTACAGCTGTGATAATATCAAAAGATTTCATTCCAACGTGAGAATTGAAGCTCTTGAGCCTCCTTCTTTTCTTCTCAGTCCTCATATTAGTGATGGTCAGTGTTCCTGCACTGCAGTATTTGTTACTCTGATCCCAGCCTCCTCTGTAACAGCACCCAGAACAACCAGTAAGAGTCACCAGTTCAATGACAAACACATACACATGGGAACAACAGTTGTGCTGAATGATGCCGAACCAAAACAGACAAGATATCAGCACATGTTCAGCTGTCCATATTTACCACAGTGGTAACTGAGGGCTGAATCCCAACAAATACCAACCTTAGAGTTGCTTTAAAGACAGCCTGTGGTGTTTCTGACCTCTGTAAGTGCTGTGAAACAATGTCTTCATCAGTGGCTCTCTGTTTGTGTTACCTTGTGATCTACAGGTGGCAGCAAACGCAGCAATGGACCTGCAAAGGCAGGAAGACGATTGAACTGTTGTCTGTGTAGAATAAAATTCCACAGGACACCTTTCATGTTTTTTTCCAGTCAATGTTGATTTTAATCTGACTTTACATTGTTAAGTGTTTATGAATTGTTTTACTTTGTCTTCTTTCTGTTGTATCATGGCTGCTTACTTCTAATACAAAGTCCTCATAGTGTCTGAACCTGGAGACGTGAGAGCAGCACACATTATAGGAGCATGAAGAGGAAGATGCAGTGACACTAATATTGAACCTTTATTTATCAGCAGGGGGGCGCACTAACCTTTCTTTCTAATATCAGAGAGCATAAAGTGAGTGTAAAGGTTTCTGTTCAATAAGGAGTCACCCTGTGTTTTATTACATTGTTAAATGACTTTAAAGGTTCCAGATGTAAAGTCAGATAGTGTCTGAATTACTGACAGTGTTGAAAATGACCACAATGACATAATAAATGAGAGTATGATCTATTGATAGTTTTAATAGTAAAAATAAAATAAAATGTTGTATTAGTATATTGTAAATAAAATGTACTTAATGTGCTAATATTGCTACATCTTGAGCTAAAGCTAAGCTAAATAAAAAGCTCAGGAACTTAAATGTGAACATTTGTAAAATATCCTCCAGTGTCACGATTTCCTCTGCTCTTCTTTTCTGCCACCTTCTGGTCATTTTGGTCACCGCAGTCCCGTCTTGAGAAGGTTTTCCTCAACTGCATTTTGCTTCTTTGGGATGTTTTCTTCATTCCTCAGGATCCTCTTAATGACTGTGAGCCAACAGAAACAGGAAAGTGTTGAAGTTGTTGTGTTCATGTGTTTTCGTCTAATCAATGAATGAGTGTTAAAGTGAGAAAACTACACAAGCAGAACAAAAATATGATAATTGAACTGGAATATTTTTAACATCACAGTGACTTTCATAAACAGAACATTTCCAAATGAGAGAAAGCTTTTGAAAGCAACACATTTTCTTTTATTTCCTCCATTTTCCCCAAATTTCCTGCAGTGAAGATCATTTCAGACTGTTTGCTTGATTACTGTTGTTATGCCTGTATGTACGTCAATAAAGAGCTCTGACAGTAACTTGGAATAAAAAGGGAAATAAATTTGTGACTTACGTTGCATTATCAGAGGGATAATATTGAGTAGTCCAAAAGTACTGATAATAAGAATGGCGATGATCCAAATCCAAAGAGAAGACGACTGAACTGTGAATAAATCATCTGAAAAGATAGAAGAGAGAACAGAATGACATTATTGAATCAAACTAGAGCTCAACAGTGACAATATGTTTAATATATTTAGAGCTCTTTATAACCTGGAACATAGATGTGTGTCTCTCTGGTCTGGTTGATGTCCTTCTGTTGGACTCTACAGGTGAAGATGTAGCTGTGTCTCTTCTCCACAGTCACTCTGCTGCTGACAGTATAGAGGTCATCAGGACCTCTGACTGTCTCTGTAGGTCCAGCAGAGAGGAGGTTTCCCCTCACCGTCCAGCCAGACCACCTCAGGCTCTGGATACCAGCCTTTAGACTCACACTGTAGAACCACTCTTCCATTGTTATTGGAGACAACCTCTATGATGGGAGTGGAGACGACACCTGATGAGAAGAGAGGAGGAATTTCAAACAGTGGATTCAGATCCAACAAATAACTTACAGCACTGTTTTCTTTGTGTCTTATCATGGCTGCTTACTTCTTATATAAAGTTACATTACTGATCTTTGCAGTCAGCAGAAATGTGTAATTCATCATCTTCAGAAAGTCTGACTTACCAACAGTGAGTTGGATGGAAGCTTTCTTCAACATTGATTCAAGGATGCAAAAGTATTTTCCTGCATCAGAGATTTTCACTTTGAAGATTTTCATGGAGACGTTTCCATTCTGCAGTTCATCCACAAACAGTCTCGTTCTGTTATTGTAAGATGGATTTTGAAATAGATACACAGGTTGGCCATCTTGGTGAACATGGATGTACTTTGGGTCTAAACCAGGTCTGGTCCACTCCACTGTCTCAGAACTGGCACTGATTGGAGGATCAAGGTAACATGGTAGAATGACATCATCACCAGCCAGGGCTACGATTGGTTGATGTGAACAAATCAACTCTGACTGCTCTGCAACGCAAACTAAAGAACAAACAAGAAACAGTAGTATAGTTATAATACATGTCATTAGACTGAATGGATTCATTTTACTTTCTAAAAGTAAGAACACATTTATAAAACTGCATCAAAAACAAAGACAATCGACCGCTGGAGCCTCAGAGTCTGTATCTGACTCACACTCATCACAGTTTGAGCTTCAAGCACAAATATCAGACAGCATCAGCAGTGAGAATATAAACAGCAGCTGACTCTCAGTAAAGAAATTTACATTTACTGGAGTTTTTAGGGGCAATGATGATCATCAGTCTGTCACTTTGTTTAGTTCCCATTCTATCTTGTAGAAATATTCCTGGTTCCCAGAGAATGAATTACTCTGAAGTCTCTGAAAGGTCAAACTTTCAGTTTGTCCAATACTTTATGACCAAATATTTAAAAAGCATGTTAACATGCTGAACTAATATCGTGGACAAGATCAGATTCTACCTGCTACAAATCATTATCATTGTGAGCATGTTACCGTTAGCATTAAGCTCAAACCCTCACAGATCAACCAGTGTGACTGTAGACTGTAATGATTGTATCAATGTGTTACTGGAGTGTTTTGTGTGGAAATTACCTTCAAAGGTCAGTATCAGACACATTAAAACACTGATGAAGGACAGTCCATCACTGGACAGCATTGTAGACTTCTGAAAATAAAAAAAGGATTTAGTCTGGTTGTTTAAAATTACTCAAATAAAACAAATGTCTTTAGTGGAAAATGAGGTTGAACAGGGTAGAAACTCTACAGTTGATTTTAGTTTCTCTTTGGTTTCACTGTCTCTCTTCTTTTGTTTTTCTTTGACTTTCATCTGAAGCCGCAGACACGAGGTGAGTGTTGTGGAAAGTCACAATGTGAAGGGTCAATGAATCTAATGTTGTTATAGTAAGTCAGAGTACTACATCAACGACTTCTGAAGTATAAAAATAATTCACTTTACATACCGTAGCAGATAGCTGATGTGCTAACTGAGCACAGTGTGAACACAGCTGACCCGGGACCGAACAGCCTCCAAGTCCGATGGAGGCCAGTCTGAGGACAGAGACCCAGGTGGTTTTCCTGTCAGGTTCGGCTCCCTCGATACGTTCACAAACCTCAGAACATATTTACAGATTATTTTACACACAGATTGAGATACAGTCACACAACTCTCCACTAACATTTATTAATAGTTTTGCTACAAAAATGGGTCCACAGCTGTTTTATCACCGTGGTTACTTATTTACAGGATGGATATCGGACTTCATGTGGAAGCACCTTAGTGTCTAACATTATTATGTTCACATTGTTATGTTCTGTCCTTCATGTTCTGGAAATGAAAATAACTCGACTCAATTCACAAAATATCTCAATCATAACTGAACGCAGTGTAATCAGTGTAATGATTCAGACCTTTGTTGAACACAGTGGTGGTTTTACTGTTCATATAAACTCCTGAACAATGTGATTGAATGTTTTATTAGTACCAAATAAAACAGAGTTGAACATTGTAGTTAAGACAAGAGGAAAGCAGGTTGGATATGTGTGAATACAAAGTAAAATGCTGATTGGTCTCAGATTACCACAGCGTTCACTACTGTAGCCACATGAATGAAATAATACTGCAGAAAAAGACTGTTTGACTTTTAATCCAGAAACACACTATAAATAATTACAATAATGGCATGTGAAATAAATCACTAATATAATGTATTATTAAGTGTTTGATGTAAAAATCCTACATACCTGTTGCGTGAGTGTCAGGGAGCCTCAACTCAGAAAAGTAGCTGCACGGTCAAAGTCTGGAATAAACACAAAGACAGCCTATAATAAAACAATGTGTACTTTGATTCCTGCACTTGAGTCAGATAACAAGTTTTATGACTTAATATTAACTTTCAGTTGAGATCCTGTTTAAAGTTTGAGGCTTCATGAACAATGTTTTCTTTCTCCTTTTAGGCCTAAAACACAGTTACTGTGTTCATATGTCTGACTACAGACACACTGAGTTAACAGCCACAGCTGTAAATACATGAAACCACTGATATCATCACCAGTTCACAGTAATAATACAAAACTTCTTTGTGGAATGAAACACAACTTACTGACATGTATTATTCTCCACATGAACTTTAAATAACATCACAGAAAATGCTGATTAATACTATTTTTCTTCTTTAGAATTTTAAGTCAGATTTTATTTATAAAGCCCAAAATCACAACCTGCCTCAGAGAGCTGCTCAAAGTTGGAACGCTATAAGGTTTGATTTTCCTCACCAGATATTTCTAGTCAATAACAGAAATAGATAATACAAATAGCATGCTGTTTTATTTCTTGTGTCCCAGCGGGCAGAGTGGAGTGACACTGCACAGAAAGTCAGTTAAGGGAACTTTCTGTTACCACTTTCTATCTTATAACACAATACAACGGGTGTTTGCTTTCAACCTGTTGATCATCATTAAGTTTTATTTTAGCAGTCCTCCCTTAGACCCTCAATTCAGGTAATATAAGGAAAAGACCTAAAGAAAAACATTGCATAAAAAGACTATTGACAGTTCGAATTTTAATCCAGAAACACACTATAAATAATTACAATAATGGCATGTGAAATAAATCACTAATATAATATATTATTAAGTGTTTCATGTAAAAATCCTACATACCTGTTGAGTGAGTGAAGGAGCCTCAACTCAGGAAAGTAGCTGCACGATCAAAGTCTGAATTAAACAAAGACAGCCTATAATAAACCAATGTGTACTTTGATTCCTGCACTTGAGTCAGATAACAAGTTTTATGACTTCATATTAACTAACAGTTGAGATGTTGTGGCCTTTAGAGTTTGAGGCTCCATGAACAATGTTGTCTTTCTGCTTTTAAGCCTAAAACTCCCGTATTTCAAGTCCATCTCCCGGCACCCTCCTGTTTCATTGTCTCTCCCAGGAAACTCCAGTAATTTGTACGTCCCTCACACTTTGTTATCAATAATCACCGTACACAAATCCATAGATATTGTATGTTTGTCAGACGTCACCCAAGTTGCCACATCGTCTATGAAATAATGTGCACTCTATCAACACAATATACAATAAAAACCAACTGTCAGTCGTCACAAACTGGAAACACACAACCAGATTCAGTGGTTGTAAAAATGTCAGAGCATGATGACGTTTCACCCAAAATATCTAAACACACACAAACACACCAGGATAGTGACCATGCCTTTAATATGGACACTATTAAAAACCTCCTGTATTTTAGAGCCTGAATGTTGGTTTGATTCTTATTTTCAGGTGATTATACACTAATGAAAACATAGTTATTATCTTCCATTTGTGCCAGTAGATCCTCCTCAATGTTACACACTGGACCTTTCATTGATTCAACCCTCATCAGGGGTTAAACAGAGGGAGGTTTGGTCTCCCACACTTTAACTATTTGAATGCACCAGTCAGCTCATTTATACAGACTGAGGTATAAAGTAAACACTGTTGAGTGTTTAGTTGTGTGTCTGTCAGAAAGCCTGTTGCGCCCTCTTGTGGCTGTTTATAAGGAGACATATTCCTGCAGAGGAAGAGGAGAGCTGCTGATAGAGGACGAAGAAGTTAACTGCAGACATTAAGAACAGACTGACTGAGTCTCCTGGAGGATGAACACCTGATCAAATCCAATCAGACATCATTCATGATGTTTTAAGCAATGAAGCTTTTTTTCATTGAATTATTAAAGAACTTTGACATTTTAACTCGTAGGACAAATAAAACAGTTTAAAGTGCTAAAGTGGAAACATTGATACATTACATACATACATTTACACAATAATTAATTAATTCTATTGTTTTCATTTTATTTTAATTGCTTATTTAATGTTTATCTCTCTTTTCTTTCTTATCTGCTGAGTTTTATCTGCAGCTGCTGTAACAAGTGAGTTTCCAGTGTGGGATCAATAAAGTCTATCTTATCTTCTCTTACATGAAATTAAAGCAGGAATCTTCAGTCAGCCCTCATATCTCAGACTGGACACCAACATCATTAAAGGAGCAATAAGACTGACAGCAAGTGTTTAAAATGGGTACTGCAGTCCAAATTTAAAACATTGTAGGAGGTTGTCTCCCCCCAATCTCTCCTCCCCAAACTAGAAGCTCACCTGGGTTGCCAGGTTGAGGACACTGAACCTACAGTTCAAGAGCTTCTCCCTCTGTGGATCATCAGGGCATCAAAACACTTTAGTACATTTAAAAGACACATTTTGAATGTTATACAGAAGATCTCTCCAGTTAGAGTTGAACCTGATTCATGTTTCTATCATTATATCGTTTTGTAGTTATTCTTGAACAATAATGCTGTTAGAATTATTACTTTAAAATAAACACATCAGTAAAGGTTATTAAGTATTTTATTAATCAAGTATAAACGGATGTACAAAGTATACGACTAAACTAATGGAACTAGCAATACTGAGATCAATCAGAATAACAACAACAATAAAATATAGTAAACAAATATTTCAGTAGTTGTTATTAGTAGTATAGTTATATATATTCTATATATAATATGTAGTATATGTCATTATATAGTATCTCACCATAATGACAGTGTAATTTGCAATGTCTCTCTCAGAATACATTCAGTCAATAATAATGTTCATTAATACAATGAGGAGATAAACAACAACAAGAAAATACTGGCAAACAGAAACTGTGTGTACTCAATATGTATGACAAGATATTGATTTGTCACCTTCAGTAATTCTCTCTCTCTCTCTCTCTCTCTCTCCAACCTTCTGAATAGTGGACGACCCGCTCTACGTCTGAGCTCTGACAGCCGCCTGCCCGGGTAGAGCAGAAAAGATGGAGAATATGCTCCAGTGTCACAATGATTTCCTCAACTCTAATTCTCTACGAGCTCCTAGTTCTCCATCACTAGAGGAACGCTTTAGTCGACGTCGTTGAACGCTGCATCTCTCTGTGTTTTCAAATGTCTTCTGTCTCTCGTCTTCAGTGTTTATTTGGGTCAGAAACTCTGTAGTTTTTACATCCTGCTGTTGACCTTCTTCCTCTTCCTGTTCAGTTTCATTCTTCTGGTTCCTCTTTGTGCCTGTGAGCCAACAGAAGAAGAACAGTGTTTTTGTGTTTTTGCCTTAGTTTTGAAAGCAACACATTTTCTTAGATTTCTTCAATTTTCCTCAAATTTCCTGCAGTGAAGATCATTTCAGACTGTTTGCTTAGTTACTGTTGTTATGCCTGTATGTATGTCAATAAAGAGCTCTGACAGGAACTTGGAATAAAAAAGGAAAATAAATATGTGACTTACATATTATCAGAGTGATAATGATGAACAGCACAATAATGCAAACAGGAAGAATGATGATGATCCGAATCCGATCAGAAGACGACTGAACTGTGAATGAAACATCTGAAAAGATAGAAGAGAGAACAGAATGACATTATTGAATCAAACTAGAGCTCAACAGTGACAATATGTTTAATATATTTAGAGCTCTTTATAACCTGGAACATAGATGTGTGTCTCTCTGGTCTGGTTGATGTCCTTCTGTTGGACTCTACAGGTGAAGTTGTTGCTGTGTCTCTTCTCCACAGTCACTCTGCTGCTGACAGTATAGAGGTCATCAGGACCTCTGACTGTCTCTGTAGGTCCAGCAGAGAGGAGGTTTCCCTCACCGTCCAGCCAGACCACCTCAGGCTCTGGATACCAGCCTTTAGACTCACAGTGTAAAACTACTCTTCCACTGTTATTGGAGACAACCTCTATGATGGGAGTGGAGACGACACCTGATGAGAAGAGAGGAGGAATTTCAAACAGTGGATTCAGATCCAACAAATAACTTACAGCACTGTTTTCTTTGTGTCTTATCATGGCTGCTTACTTCTAATATAAAGTTACATTACTGATCTTTGCAGTCAGCAGAAATGTGTAATTCATCATCTTCAGAAAGTCTGACTTACCAACAGTGAGTTGGATGGAAGCTTCCTTCAACATTGGTTCAAGGATGCAAAAGTATTTTCCTGCATCAGAGATTTTCACTCTGAAGATTTTCATGGAGACGTTTCCATTCTGCAGTTCATCCACAAACAGTCTCGTTCTGAGAAAATAAGATGGATTTTGAATTCGATGTATCAGTCGTCCATCTTGGTAAAAATGGATGTACTCTGGGTCTAAACCAGGTTTGGTCCACACCACTGTCTCAAAACTGGCACTGATTGGAGGATCAAGGTAACATGGTAGAATGACATCATCACCAGCCAGGGCTACGATTGGTTGATGTGAACAAATCAACTCTGACTGCTCTGCAACGCAAACTAAAGAACAAACAAGAAACAGTAGTATAGTTATAATACATGTCATCAGACTGAATGGATTCATTTTTATTCATATTACTTTCTAAAAGTAAGAAAACATTTAATTAAAAAGCATGAAATCATAAACATTGTTCTAAAACTGCATCAAAAACAAAGAAAATCGACCGCTGGAGCCTCAGAGCAACCAGTGTGACTGTAGACTGTGTTACTGTTTTGCGTGCAAATTACCTTTAAAAGTCAGTATTAGAAGAATTATGAAGGACAGTCTGTCACTGGGCAGCATCCTTTAGTCTGGTTGTTCTAAAAAACACAAATAAAACAAATGTCTTTACTCTCTACTTAACACACAGCCGCTTCCACTGAAGTTGTGATAGAGCGTCAGTTCAGGAAAAAGTGATCAATAACTCTTTCAATGTATGTTTGTATTAAGATGGACTGTGTATCTAAATGCATCCTTTAAAGCATCAAACTGCCCTCACATGTTAACTCCTCAATCATTTCACAGGAAATTAACGGTTAATTATTGAAAAGAACTGTAACATTTATCCTTTAACTGTTAATAGGACTTCATCCTGAAAGTAGATTATAGATTAAATGAGTAAAATACTGATTAAGGATTATGTATTTTGTGGCAGTGCTTCATTTACTGACTGTTAGAGTTCTTCCTCCTCTACTGATAAAAATTTTTAATTTCTAAACAGCTTTCTATAAAATATTTGTAAATCAATGTGTAACAGTGGGGCCTCCTGGTAGCTCATCTGGTGGATCTGGCACCCCATTTACCAAAGCTGAGTCCTTGCTGTAGTGGACATGGACTTAACATCTCTCTCTCTCTCTCTCTCTCTCTCTCTCTCTCTCTCTCTCTCTCTCTCTCTCTCTCTCTCTCTCCTAGTATAAAAATACAGACATACTACATGTGTGAAACATCCAGAACACACACATCAAAATGTTCCTGGAGTGTTTTGTGTGGAAATACCTTCAAAAGTCAGTATCAGACACATTAAAACATTGCAGGTCCTGAAGGACAGTCCATCACTGGACAGCATTGTAGACTCCTGCAAATAAAACAAAAACAAAAACAAACAAAAAACAAAAACAAATGTCTTCCCTTGTTGGAAACTCTGCTGTTTTTTAGTTTATCTTTTCTTTCATCTTTCTGTCTCAGTGGATCACTACCAACTTGTTTTTCTTTCACCTTTATCTGAAACCAGATCTAAACATTCACGTACTTGTGGAAAATCAGTCAAAGAGTGCCTGAATGTCCATGAAGGGAATCTTGTGTTGTATGAGCTTTTTCTGTTCTTCTCCTCCTCCTACAGTCTGGTTGTATATTTGAAGACATTTTGTCTGTCTTAAAAATATCAATGTTATTGACATTTTAACACCTTAGTGTGTTATTGGAGGGTGAGAGTTTCAGCAGCAGTCAATATTATCTCAGCCCTTTCTGCACAAATGAGGCTGCACAACAAAAATTATCATGTTTCAGTAAGAAAAAGACATCATATTTCTTTCTGTTTGGTGTTTTGATTTTTCCCATTATTTCACAGTTAGAGCACATGTAGTTCATATAATTTTATAACTTTTACTGTTATTCCTCTCTTTCAGAGTTCATAGTTATGTCTCAAATGCAGCCTGAAATACCATCAGGAATCAGTGGCCCCAAAAGATCAGCCAAAGGTCCCTCAAAAGCCCCCAGTGGCCCCTCATTTAGTGGTGCCTTATTTAAGCTGCCTACCGTTGCTGCATCCTCTGCAACCCACCTCCACCCCAGCTTGACCTTTTATGTGTTATCTGATTTAATCAATGTTATTTCTGTCATTGAAGCCTGCTCTGTCCTGTACCCTGAGGGGTCTTTGCTGCTGCTCTCCTTGTCTTAAGTTTTTCACATGTGCACGTGGAAGGGCAGAGAGGTCCCAGAACAGATCCATACCGCCAAATATCACATTCTGCATTTGGAAATAAGTTCTCTTTTGACAAAAGTGGTCCTGACTGAAGTGTAACATATGCATCATTTAAAGCAAGAAACTGCCCTTATATGTTAACCTGTCGTAATTTCACAGCTAATTAACAATTTATCTGTTAATTGTACTTCATTATGAAAGAGGATTATTGATTAAATTAGTAAAATGCTGATCAGGGACTATTTTACTTTAAAAAACAACTCTTACCTGCAGGGTGAAGAATGCAAACTGGATCAGTCATGTTGTGCTGTTCCCGCTCTGAAGGCAATGAAGAAGAACGTCACTGATGCATACAGGAGGGGAGGATCCTAAAAAGTTAAACAGCCTGAAACGTTAAAAACGTGTTAGAACATGCAGGCAGACAACAAATGTAACTGATATGAGGAGACGTTGAAGAACCAGTGGAGAAATACACTTGTGTGTTTAGTTTATACTGGTAACAAGACAAATCAATAAAATAATCCTTTAAAAACTTTATTATATTGCAATAATTAATAAAAAAAGAAATAAAGTCTTTTATGTTTTCTCTCAATGGAATCCTTCATAGCTGCATTATCACAATATTACAGTAGTACATTCAATACAGGCAGTATTATCTCAACTGTATCAGGTAAAAGTAGCTGATAGCTTCAGTAGCTGTTTGCTTGTGTTACATGTCAGTCTTCTGTGTCTTTATTTAATGTAGATCAACCAGCGTTTCTCAAACCTAATGAACAACACACACACACACACACACACACACACACACACACACACACACACACACCTTAAAGTGGCCATTTGTTGATTTAGATTGTACACACTCTGTACTCCCTACTGTTTAAAAGGTGTTACAGAAAACCCCACAGTAAGTGTAGAAATGTGTAAGGACAGCAGTCCTTTTACCAGGACAGACAGGAAAAACAGAACAAAATGGTGATGGCGATGATGATGAGGGTTGAAGAGATGGCTGATTGAAGATAGCAGACTTCATGTGAATCATTCTAAAGTTCTGAAAATGAGAATAAATTGACTCAATTCTCTCTAAAATCAGAATCAGAATCAGAAATACAAAAATAATCCCTGGGGGAAAATTACTTTTAGGGGGGGAACCAGAGGAGAAATATCTCAATCATAACTGAACGCAGTGTAATCAGTGTAATGATTCAGACCTTTGTTGAACACAGTGGTGGTTTTACTGTTCATATAAACTCCTGAACAATGTGATTGAATGTTTTATTAGTAACAAATAAAACAGAGTTGAACATTGTAGTTAAGACAAGAGGAAAGCAGGTTGGATATGTGTGAATACAAAGTAAAATGCTGATTGGTCCCAGATTACCACAGCGTTCACTACTGTAGCCACATGAATGAAATAATACTACAGAAAAAGACTGTTGACAGTTTGACTTTTAATCCAGAAACACACTATAAATAAATACAATAATGGCATGTGAAATAAATCACTAATGTAATGTATTGTTAAGTGTTTGATGTAAAAATCCTACATACCTGTTGAGTAAGTGAAGGAGCCTCAACTCAGGGCGGAAGCTGTACAGTCAAAGTCCAGAGTAAAATATCCACAAAGACAACCTCAGATTAACAATGTGTACTTTCACTGTGGGTTAGATAACGGGTGTGACTTTATATTGACTTTCAGTCAGGGTGAAACCAAATGTTTTACTTTTAGAGTTTGAGGCTGAATAAACAACAAACAAGTTGCCACATCGTCTATGAAATAATGTGCACTCTATCAACACAATATACAATAAAAACCAACTGTCAGTCGTCACAAACTGGAAACACACAACCAGATTCAGTGGTTGTAAAAATGTCAGAGCAGGATGACGTTTCACCTAAAATATCTAAACACACACAAACACACCAGGATAGTGACCATGCCTTTAATATGGACACTATTAAAAACCTCCCGTATTTTAGAGCCTGAATGTTGGTTTGATCCTTATTTTCAGGTGATTATACACTAATGAAAACATAGTTATTATCTTCCATTTGTGCCAGTAGATCCTCCTCAATGTTACACACTGGACCTTTCATTGATTCAACCCTCATCAGGGGTCAAACAGAGCGAGGTTTGGTCTCCCACACTTTAACTATTTGAATGCACCAGTCAGCTCATTTATACAGACTGAGGTATAAAGTAAACACTGCTGAGTGTTTAGTTGTGTGTCTGTCAGAAAGCGGTGTGTCTGTCAGAAAACTGCAGACATGAAGAACAGACTGACTGAGTCTCCTGGAGGATGAAGACCTGGATCAAAAACATCTGGATAAAATCAGGAGTCATGAAGTAAAGTGACACACAGTCCTGCCGTGTCTCCAGTTTATTCTGCTCTGCAGTTGATGTGGATCAGGGTTCATGTTTAGAGACATTTTAGATGAGTGAATAAATGTTGTAAACGCAGAAAAGTTGCCTAATATACATGATAATTTTCTATTTATCATCTAAAATCTATTAAAACCATCAGAGTAACACATTCACCAGTGTAACTGTGTGTCTTTGTAAGTATTAGCACAGTTCACATATGAACAGACACAAACTACATTAACATCAATCACTGCAGCCTGTCTGTGCTGGACTACAACCACTGCTGTTACACTCTTTCACAAACACTCTCACACTCTCTTAATTTAATATGCTTTTAATGGCATGAATGTGAGAAACAATTATTGCCAAAGCTTTGCCAAAACAAACACAATTCTAAAATAAATGGAATTGAAATAATAAAATTAATCCAGAAAACATAAACATTAAGAATACATTTAATAAAGAAACTATTCATTTAATACAATACAACAATAAGCAGTTGAATAAAAACAGAGAAATACTGGTAAAAAGAACATCTGTGTGTGTGTGTGTGTGTGTGTGTGTGTGTGTGTGTGTGTGTGTGTGTGTGTGTGTGTGTGTGTGTTCTATATGTACAACAAGATATTGATTTGTCTTATTCAGTAATTATATTTTAATGTCTGTCCCTCAGTTTGTGACATTTTGTCGCTCTATGTTTGCTGCATGTCTCTCTCCCAATATAATCTTTTGTTTGTTATTGTCAATTAACTCTTTAAAGTTTGGAATTGTTGGATTAAATGTTTTAAAGTATTCAAATGTGATTTTAAGAGAAAGTGTATCTCTGTCTCAACCTCACCTGTTGCACAGTGCCAGGACTTCTTGTGTCGTCCTTTGTCTGTAACTAGACTTTGGTCACATAAACCTAAATCGGACCCTTTTTTATTATGAAACAAAAGACAAATTGAGATTTTTAAATGACAAATGAATGACAGATTATCTGATGATACTCAGACCAGCCCTGTCATTGCTTCTGGCTCAGCATTTTGAGGTTATGTTGGTTCAAGTTCACTACCTGTTCTTCTTCATTGAGACATCAATCCTCTCGTGTTCCTGTCCCATATGCGCTCTAACAATCAGAGACTTAAGTGCTGGTCATTACTGCTGCAGGAGTTTAATTGAGATTGAGATTCTCTGCATAAAAGGAACTGATGAACTTGTAGGTACCTAAGATCAAACCTTTCTTGGATGACCCTGAGTCTCATATTTGTTTCTCTATGATTTCTATGATTAGCTGTTTTCCCTCCCTGCCTGGAGGTGGTGCTGTAAGCCTTTTGGTTAATACATTCTTTTTCTCAAGGAAGGCAAACATAGGACCAGCATGCACCTGGGTGGGCTGATGCAGGAACCGGGATTTACTTCCTTGTTTTGGACAAAATAAACCTTAGGAAATACAAAAAGTCTGAATGGACATTACAGGCCCATGGTGCAGCAGTGACCCATCTGATTCTGGGTTTGATTGGATTTTTTGTCAGTACTTTAACATGCGGACTGGAGGGAATCTAACCACCAACCTTCTGAATAGTGGACGACCTGCTCTACGTCTGAGCTCTGACCGGGTAGACCAGGAAAAGATGGAGAATATGTTCCAGTGTCACAATGATTTCCTCCACTCTTCTTCTCTACGACCTAATCGTTCTCCATCACTACAGGAGGTTTTTCGTTGTCTCTTTGTATTTTCAAGTGTCTTCTGTTTCTCGTCTTCTGTGTTATTTCCTGTTCCTGATGTTTCCTCTCTCTGTGATCTCTCCATTTTGTCCCGTTGATCTCTCTGGTCCTCCTCCTTCTTTCCCTTCAGTATGGGAAGGTCTTCACATGTATTCTCAACTGCATTTTGCTTCTTCATGTAATTTGGCTTTCTTGGGATCACAGACTTTTCTACATCCTGCTGTTCATCTTTTTCTTTCTCTGTCTGTTCATTTTCATTCTTCTGGTTCCTCTTTATACCTGTGAGCCAACAGAAACAGGAGAGTGTTGAAGTTGTTGTGTTCACGTGTTTTTGTCTAATCAATGAATGAGTGTTAAACTGAGAAAACTACACAAGCAGAACAAAAATATGATAATTGAACTGGAATATTTTTAACATCACAGTGACTTTCATAAACAGAACATTTCCAAAGGAGAGAGATTTTTTTTTCCAAAATTTATTTTCATGACCATTTGCTTAGTTAATGTTTGGACTGTCAAGCTTTCCCTTCTCGCTGTTATGGCACAAAACAGTTTACAGTTACAGAGGCAGATTTACCATTCACATTTATTTCCTTTCTTTCTTTTTTTGTTTTTGAAAGAACGGGTCCTTGATTTTACACAAAAGCAAAAACAGGCAAAAAGTAGAATTAAACCCTACATACAGCCAATAAAGAGCTCTTACTGTAACTTGGCATAAAAAAGTAAATTTTTATGTGACTTACGTTTGGCTATCAGAATGATAATAATGAACAGCAGCACAGTAATGAAAATGACAATGACGATGCTCCAAACACAACAAGTAGACGACTGAACTGTAAATAAATCATCTGAAAAGATAGAAGAGAGAACAGAATGACATTATTGAATCAAACTAGAGCTCAACAGTGACAATATGTTTAATATATTTAGAGCTCTTTATAACCTGGAACATAGATGTGTGTCTCTCTGGTCTGGTTGATGTCCTTCTGTTGGACTCTACAGGTGAAGTTGTTGCTGTGTCTCTTCTCCACAGTCACTCTGCTGCTGACAGTATAGAGGTCATCAGGACCTCTGACTGTCTCTGTAGGTCCAGCAGAGAGGAGGTTTCCCTCACCGTCCAGCCAGACCACCTCAGGCTCTGGATACCAGCCTTTAGACTCACACCGTAAAACAATGTCTTTAAAGTTGTGTAAAATGACCTCTGTGATGGGAGTGGAGATGACACCTGATGAGGAGGAATTTCAAACACTGGATTCAGATCCAACTTGTATCACAGTCAAACTACACCAATCAGCCATAACATTATCACCGCCTGGGGACCCTGCAGCTCCGTACCAACAAACTGTGAACCAGCATTAACTGTTTCAGCAGTTTGAGCTACAGTAGCTCGTCTGTTGGATTGAACCACACGGGCCAGCTTTTAGGTCCCCACATGCATCAGTGAGCCTCGGCCGGCCCATGACCCCTGTCTCCGGTTTCCTTCCTTGGACCACTTTTGATTGGTACTGACCACTGCAGACCAGGAACACTCCACTAGAGCTGCAGGTTTGGAGATGCTCTGACCCAGTCGTCCATCACAATGTTGCCCTTGTCAAAGTCGCTCAAATCCTCACGCTGCCCATAATTTCCGCAACCCACTGACTGCCATGATAACCAGATAATCAGTGTTATTCACTGTTAGTGCTCTAAATGTTATGGCTCATTGGTGTATGATTTAAAAAGTTTATACCTTAACATTTCCCACCAAAGCAGAAATGTGTAATTCATCATCTTCAGACAGTCTGACTTACCAACAGTGAGTTGGATGGAAGCTTCCTCCAGCATTGATTCAAGGATGCAAAAGTATTTTCCTGCATCAGAGATTTTTGCATTGAAGATTTTCATGGAGACGTTTCCATTCTGCAGTTCATCCACAAACAGTCTCGTTCGGAAATTATAAGATGGATTTTGATTGTCATAAATCAGTCGTCCATCTCGGTGAAAATGGATGTACTTTGGGTCTAAACCAGGTTTGGTCCACACCACTGTCTCAGAACTGGCACTGATTGGAGGATCAAGGTAGCATGGTAGAATGACATCATCACCAGCCAGGGCTACGATTGGTTGATGTGAACAAATCAACTCTGACTGCTCTGCAACGCAAACTAAAGAACAAACAAGAAACAGTAGTATAGTTATAATACATGTCATCAGACTGAATGGAATCATTTTTACTTTCTAAAAGTAAGAAAACATTTAATAAAAAAGCATGAAATCATAAAAAATTGTTGTTAGATTTTATAGCATTGACCACGGAGCCTCAGAGCAACCAGAGTGACTGTAGACTGATGTAATGATTGTATAATCTCATAGTGAATTTGTTTCATTGCCAATAAATGTGTTACTGTTTTGTGTGTTGTATTACCTTCAAAAGTCACAATTAGAAGAATTATGAACGACAGTCTGTCACTGGGCAGCATCTTTTAGTCTGGTTGTTCTAAAAAACACAAATAAAACAAAAGTCTTTACTCAGTGGAACATTAGGTTGAACAAGGTAGAAACTCTAGATTTCAGTCCTCTATCCGTGTGATCTGTTTTTCTTTCACCCTTATCTAATATCAGATCTAATCATGGGAAATCAGTCAAATAGTCAGTCTGTTCTTTTTCTCCTGTACAGTCTGTTTGTATATTTGAAGACATTTTGTCTGTTTTAAGAATATCAATGTTGGAATTTTGTGATAAAAAGATTTGACCAACTGACTTTGACAGCTGGAAACTCGTGTTACTGAGATCTTCAGCTTAACTCAACACTGAACGTCTGCACAGAAGAAGAACTGGATCTCTTAAAGGCTGAATGGCTGCATTTATTGAACGCTGTTATCCAAAGACTTTATCTTTCTGCACATATGAGGCTGCACAAATTAAATCAATTGAATTTCAAATATTCCTCTCTTTCAGAGTTCACAGTTATGTGTCAAATGCAGCCTGAGTTTTACAAATGTGACATCCTTACATTGCTTTTGCACGGCAGCAATAATCAACAGAGCACCGTTTGAGAATCATCTGAAATACCATCAGGAATCAGTGGCCCCAAAAGATCAGCCAAAGGTCCCTCAAAGCCCCCAGTGGCCCCTCATTTAGTGGTGCCTTATTTAAGCTGCCTACCGTTGCTGCATCCTCTGCAACCCACCTCCACCCCAGCTCCACCTTTTATGTGTTATCTGATTTAATCAATGTTATTTCTGTTGTCATTGAAGCCTGCTCTGTCCTGTACCCTGAGGGGTCTTTGCTTCTTCTCTCCTTGTCTTAAGTTTTTCACATGTGCACGTGGAAGGGCAGAGAGGTCCCAGAACAGATCCATACCGCCAAATATCACATTCTGCATTTGGAAATAAGTTCTCTTTTGACAAAAGTGGTCCTGACTGAAGAGTAACATATGCATCATTTAAAGCAATAAACTGCCCTTATATGTTAACCTGTCGTAATTTCACAGCTAATTAACAATTTATCTGTTAATTGTACTTCGTTATGAATGAGGATTATTGATTAAATTAGTAAAATGCTGATCAGGGATTATTTTACTTTAAAAAACAACTCTTACCTGCAGGGTGAAGAATGCAAACTGGATCAGTCATGTTGTGCTGTTCCTGCTCTGAAGGCAATGAAGAAGAACGTCACTGATGCATACAGGAGGGGAGGATCCTAAAAAGTTAAACAGCCTGAAACGTTAAAAACGTGTTTGAACATGCAGGCAGACAACAAATGAAACTAATATTCAGAGACGTTGGAGAACCAGTGGAGAAATACACTCATTTCATTCACATCCACTCAAACTAATGTGTTTAGTTTATACTGGTAACAAGACAAATCAATAAAATAATCATTTAAAAACTTTATTATATTGCAATAATTAATGAAAAAATAAATAAAGTCTTTTATGTTTTCTCTCAATGGAATCCTTCATAGCTGCATTATCACAATATTACAGTAGTACATTCAATACAGGCAGTATTATCTCAACTGTATCAGGTAAAAGTAGCTGATAACTTCAGTAGCTGTTTGCTTGTGTTACATGTCAGTCTTCTGTGTCTTTATTTAATGTAGATCGACCAGCGTTTCTCAAACCTAATGAACAACAAAGCAACTTGTGTTAATTCATCTTTATTTCCATCATGTTTGTGAGTTAAAATGTATTTGACCTCAACAGATTATTCAACCAAAGTTCAGTTAGTTTGACTACAACACACTAATTTAACTTAACAAGTTTAACAAGTCAGACACGTTAGTGGAACCTTTCCTTTGTCTCGATATGTGTAAAGCAGTGAAAGTTGAGATTAGACTGGAGTAGCTCAGGTACTTAAGATCCTCTTAAAATGAAAGAAATACAGCTTTACATGTCTCTTAAGTATTTATTATTTATTTATTGTTCATTAATGTATTACATCACTCATTTGTTAACAAGGCAATACTATTATATCAAACACATTTACAGGATATGATACAGAATATGTCAAACAATTCTGATGTGATCAGGATTTCTGTTCCAGCTTTATTATCTGATAATGAGTTAGTACCAGGCAGTAGCAGCACTGTCTGTACAGTCTGCACTGACTTCCTGACAGACTCTGCTCTCTTTCCAGGCAATCAGTCGACGCAGGGCGGTGGGACTGGCCGACACCACATCAGCGCTGTATTTCAGGATCAGGGAGTGAGCGCGAGCGTTGGCCACCAACACCTGAGACAGCCACAGACAGACAGACAGACAGACAGACAGACCACCTGTAGTTCAGTGCATTGTATCCAGATTGAACACGCTCTGTACTCTCTACTGTTCGTCACAGAAAGCTGCACAACAAGTGTAGAGACGTGTACAGGAAGCAGTGACGGTCCTCTACCAGCTACTAGCAGTGAGACAGTCCCAGTACAGACAGACAGACAGTTTACATTGTACCTGTGTCTTCTGCAGCAGAGCCACATCTCCCAGTTTACAGGCAACTTCATAACCCTGCAGGAAGAACTCTATGCTCTCTTATACTGACTCTACAGAGGGAGAGAGAGAGAGTTGTATAATAATATTGTTAATATTACACAATTAAGTGCTATAAACAAAAACACTCAGTAAAGGATGTCAGCATTAATGACACATATTGCATTCACTTGAATTAATGAGAAACCTCCATGATGCTGTACGAATTACAGGAACATTGATCCACAATGTTGAATTTCTACTTAAATACATATTACTTTGATGATGTGTGCAGAGATAAATATTGAAACTTATTGATCAGGTTAAGCTATAAATTGATGGTATAATAAATAGATATATTTGTTTAAAAGGAATTTTGCTATTTTCTATATGCAATTTTATTACATTTACACACATTCATTGTTGTCCAAAAACTGTTGGTGACCCATTTTCAATGACTGATATCTTCAGTAGGAACTTGGTGCTGAGAGCCACTGACAGGAAATCAGGAAGTACTGAGAGACTAGTTCAGTCCCAGTCGATAGGAGGCCTCTCCTTCAATCTGTTTGTCTTCAGCTGAAACACACATCAGAAACATCAAAGTCCCAACTGGTTCATGGTCTAACAGAAGCAAATTCATACTTGTACTACAAAAGACACCAAGGATTTTAGAGAGTAAAATAGTGACCTCTAGTGGACAGTTGTGGAAGTGTAATCATGACTAAAACCACACTACAACATAATTTACTGTACTCAAACGCTCCGAACCTAAATGTTGTGGCTGAGTTAATTATAACATTTTAAGTGTTGAGCGAGTACATCAGTATCTGTTGAATAAAAAATTGTATATTTATGAGGACAGATATTGACACATTTTACTAGTTTAAGAACTCATTCCCAGCCAGATTAAATTTTTTTGATTGTTGGGTTAATTTTGCACATATTAAGCCAATAATTGACTTTTTAAAGTCTTCACAATGAATAAAGGTGAAATGAAGAGAGCCCTACAGTACATATAAACAGATTACACTTGATGGCGTCTGTACTGGTACAGGAACTGATGATCTGTCTATAAGGTGTGATACCAAAGGGAAGTGGACTAAATGCTCAGCAGATCTCATGGTGCAGAACAGTACTTATCACTGGATGTAGGGTAGTGCTGCGATATAGGAAAACTAGAGTGGATATACCAGTGATGGAGTGTCTGGACAAAATGGCTAAAACTTCCTATGTTGTAAACTGATAGATAGATACATAAAGATTTGTTTATAATGTCATGTTTTGTATATGTATAATTTGAGGTACTGTTTAAATTAACCTGGGGTATAATTTGATAACTTGATGACTGATAACAGGCAGAGAGTAAGATACCTGTGATTGCCTTCTCGAAGCGTCTCCACACAGATGTTCTGCTTTAGACTGTTTGTGAACCTGGAGACGTGAGAGCAGCACACATTATAGGAGCATGAAGAGGAAGATGCAGTGACACTAACATTGAACCTTTATTTATCAGCAGGGGGCGCACTAACCTTTCTTTCTAGTATCAAGATCAGAAACTAAAGGAGCATCCTGTCACATCCACAGCTCCTTACAGGACAAATGATTTAGTTGTTGTACTCTACCTGTACTGAGTATTTCTGTTGTTCCTGTTGCTGCGTTCATCTTCAGCTGTCAGTCAAACTAAAGGAGAGAGAGGCTGCCATAAACACAACAACCATCATCTGAAGTCCTCTTGGATTTCTGCAGCTCGTGTTGTCTGTTAATTTCTAATATCTTTCATTGTTGTGTGCTACTATCTGCTGCTCAAACAGACCTTCTACTCCAGGAGGAAGATCAAACTTTAATGTTCCATAAAATACAATGAAGGCTGCAGGTAAACTGTTCTGTTACAGTCTGAGGTTGCTGAAATTATCTCAACAAACTTCATACATCCATGAAGACTGTGTGATGTGGCTGAAAACTCAAGAAAATACCAGTAAGTGGACCTTGAGTGGGAACTGTTTGGTAGAACTATTTCGATATTATTTTCTCTTTAACTTTTAAACCAACATGCATTATAAATCCTAAAGTGCTGCGGGTTGTCAAACTAGTCAAAAGCTTCAGAAGAAACTTTATATAAACCTTTATTTATACTCAAAACAAAGTTACAAACTGCATTACATGGTTTAAAGCAGGATTAATACATTTTAGTAAATACTAATAAACCTATACAGCTTGAGTAAAACAATAAAAACATTAACAGGTTAAACTAATATAAATATATACAGTGAACAGTTCTGTGTTTAAACAGAAGTGGGAACTTTGATACAATCCATGAAATGAAAGCAGGAATCTTCAGTCACAGCTCATATCTTAGACTGGACACCAACATCATTAAGATCTCCCTTCTTCACTGTGTGTCTGCAGCCTTTTCACTGGCTCAAAGACAACACCTGCTCACATAGACTGAAAACAAAGTCACAATGGATAGATTGTAAACTAGGAAGACAAACAACATCATCATTCTCTGTCAGCGTGATGGTAGAGCAGGAAAAGATGGAGAATATCCTCCAGTGTCACAATGATTTCCTCCTCGTTCTCGGTCACTACAGGAGGTTTTTAGTCCACATCGTTCAACACTGCGTCTCTCTATGTTTTAAAGTGTCTTCAGTGTTATTTCCTGCTCCTGATGGTTCCTCTGTCTGTGATCTCTGAACTCTGTCCAGTTGCTCTCTCTGGTCCTCCTGTTGCTGATTTCCCTCCACTAAGGGCTGGAGTTTCACACTACGGTTCCATATTATGTCTGTGAAGCAAAAGAAACAGGAAAGTGTTGAAGTTGTTGTGTTCATGTGTTTTAGTCTAATCAATGAATGAGTGTTAAAGTGAGAAAACTCCACAAGCAGAACAAAATATGATAATTGAACTGGAATATTTTTAACATCACAGTGACTTTCATAAACAGAACATTTCCAAATGAGAGAAAGCTTTTGAAAGCAACACATTTTCTTTTATTTCCTCCCTTTCCCCCAAATTTCCTGCAGTGAAGATCATTTCAGACTGTTTGCTTAGTTACTGTTGTTATGCCTGTATGTATGTCAATAAAGAGCTCTGACAGTAACTTGGAATAAAAAAGGAAAATAAATATGTGACTTACATATTATCAGGGTGATAATGATGAACAGCACAATAATGCAAACAGGAATAATGATGATGATCCGAATCCGATCAGAAGATGACTGAACTGTGAATAAATCAGATTAAAGATAGAAGAGAGAACAGAATGACATTATTGAATCAAACTAGAGCTCAACAGTGACAATATGTTTAATATATTTAGAGCTCTTTATAACCTGGAACATAGATGTGTGTCTCTCTGGTCTGGTTGATGTCCTTCTGTTGGACTCTACAGGTGAAGTTGTTGCTGTGTCTCTTCTCCACAGTCACTCTGCTGCTTACAGTATAGAGGTCATCAGGACCTCTGACTGTCTCTGTAGGTCCAGCAGAGAGGAGGTTTCCCTCACCGTCCAGCCAGACCACCGCAGGCTCTGGATACCAGCCTTTAGACTCACACTGTAAAACTACTCTTCTACTGTTATTGGAGACAACCTCTATGATGGGAGTGGAGACGACACCTGATGAGAAGAGAGGAGGAATTTCAAACAGTGGATTCAGATCCAACAAATAACTTATAGCACTGTTTTCTTTGTGTCTTATCATGGCTGCTTACTTCTAATATAAAGTTACATTACTGATCTTTGCAGTCAGCAGAAATGTGTAATTCATCATCTTCAGAAAGTCTGACTTACCAACAGTGAGTTGGATGGAAGCTTTCTTCAACATTGATTCAAGGATGCAAAAGTATTTTCCTGCATCAGAGATTTTCACTCTGAAGATTTTCATGGAGACGTTTCCATTCTGCAGTTCATCGTCAAACAGTCTCGTTCTGAGATAATAAGATGGGTTTTGATAATCAAACATCAGTCGTCCATCTCGGTGAACATGGATGTACTTTGGGTCTAAACCAGGTCTGGTCCACTCCACTGTCTCAGAACTGGCACTGATTGGAGGTTCAAGGTAACATGGTAGAATGACATCATCACCAGGCAGGGCTACGATTGGTTGATGTGAACAAATCAACTCTGACTGCTCTGCAACGCAAACTAAAGAACAAACAAGAAACAGTAGTATAGTTATAATACATGTCATCAGTCTGAATGGATTCATTATTACTTTCTAAAAGTAAGAACACATTTAATAAAACTGCATCAAAAACAAAATTCTTGTCACACACACACACACACACACACACACACACACACACACACACACACACACACACACACACACACACACACACACTCAATGTGTTACTGGACTGTTTCTATGTGTAAATTACCTGTTAAACACTGTGTTAGAAGAATGATGAAAA
Source organism: Dicentrarchus labrax (assembly GCF_905237075.1). Lineage (NCBI taxonomy): Eukaryota > Metazoa > Chordata > Actinopteri > Moronidae > Dicentrarchus > Dicentrarchus labrax. The sequence goes on along the minus strand of NW_026136906.1, from coordinate 16,607 downwards.
CCCTGCAGTCCATCACAGAGCTCTGTCTTTGGACAGCATTGTAGACTCCTGAATATAAAGAAAGACAACAACCTCTAGTGTTGTTGTTTAAAATAAAATAATAAATAAATGTATTTAGTTGAAAATGAGGTTGAACAGGGTAGAAACTCTAGAGTTTATTTTAGTTTCTCTTTGGTTTCAGTGTTTTTGTGATCTGTTGTTCTCACATCCTCATCTAACCTCCTCATGGACAGTAAAGTACAAACCCGCAGTCACATGCTGTTGTCATCACATCGATATACTAGTGGAAACAATTAATACCAGATATTATGTGTGATATACATTTTCTTTTCTTAATCTTTCTGAACATCGTTTTTACTTTAAAAATGGAGTTCAAAGTTTTCGATAAAAGGTTTGTAAAATAAATGATAACAATATAAGAATACAGACTCAGTGTCTACGTAACAGTGTGAGTCCACTTTATATAGACTATAATGATATCACAATAAACAACACAGAGAGTTTGTCCATAAAATAATCTGCACATTGTTATAACAGTCAAATAATGAAATGATGACAAATCCAACATTTAACATTCAAGTTTTACTTTAAAAAGAAACTCTGACTTACAGCGTGATGGATGCAAACTCTCCACTGTGATGTTGTTCTCATCTGACAGCAAATGAGGATGTACAATGACTTTATTAAATTTCAGGCAGTTTCAGTCAATGGTTGAGGTTTTGAGTTCCTCTATTATTTTCTCTAAAGAGTTGCTGAGCAGTCTAGTCAGTATTATTTAACCACAGGATGTAACTGAACATTGAATGAATGACTAATAATCAGGTTGTTAGAGTAGTTTTCATATAAAGTTTAGTCCTGTTCATACTGTGTTTACAGACATTACAACTTCTTCCTGCACAGAAACAAATTTAAAAAGATTGCCTTCTTCCTCATGACTCTTGTAGCTGCATTGATAAACTCAGAGTTCACTGAACCAGTTAACAACCAGCTTTATGAGCAGCAGGGGGCGCACTAACCTTTCTTTCTAATATCAGAGAGCTTAAAGTGAGTGTAAAGGTTTCTGTTTAATAAGGAGTCACCCTGTGTTTTATTACATTGTTAAATGACTTTAAAGGTTCCAGATGTAAAGTCAGATAGTGTCTGAATCACTGACAGTGTTGAAAATGACCACAGTGACATAATAAATGAGAGTATGATCTATTGATAGATAGATTTAATAGTGTCGAGTACAGTAAAGCTTTAATTTGACTTACAGACAGCAGTTAGTGAATTATAAATACAGAAAAGTGCAGAAATAAATACTAAAATGTGAACAGAGGTTAATGCCAAGATCAGTATTTTCATTGTCACTAAAACCAGAAACTGAAGGAGCATCCTGTCACATCCACAGCTCCTTACACATTTTACAAAACAGTTCAGATTCTTTTAAAGTGCTAAAGTGGGAACTTTGATACAATCCATGAAATGAAAGCAGGAATCTTCAGTCACAGCTCATATCTTAGACTGGACACCAACATCATTAAGATCTCCCTTCTTCACTGAGTGTCTGCAGCCTTTTCACTGGCTCAAAGACAACACCTGCTCACATAGACTGAAAACAAAGTCACAATGGATAGATTGTAAACTAGGAAGACAAACAACATCATCATTCTCTGTCAGTGTGATGGTAGAGCAGGAAAAGATGGAGAATATCCTCCAGTGTCACAATGATTTCCTCCTCGTTCTCGGTCACTACAGGAGGTTTTTAGTCCACGTCGTTCAACGCTGCGTCTCTCTGTGTTTTAAAGTGTCTTCAGTGTAACATTTAATTCCTCTGGATCCTCTTTATGCCTGTGAGCCAACAGAATCAGGAAAGTGTTAAAGTGGTTTTGTTCATGTGTTTCTGTTGTTTGAACTGGAATATTTTAACATCACAGTGACTTTCATAAAGAAAACATTTGAGAGAAAGCTTTTGAAAGCAACACATTTTCTTTTATTTCCTCCATTTTCCCCCGAATTTCCTGCAGTGAAGATCATTTCAGACTGTTTGCTTAGTTACTGTTGTTATGCCTGTATGTATGTCAATAAAGAGCTCTGATAGTAACTTGGAATAAAAAAAGGAAAATAAATATGTGACTTACATTTTATCAGCATCATAATAATGAACAGCACAATGATGCAAAGAAGAATGATGATGATGATGATGATGATGATACCACTCCAATCAGAAGACTGAACTGTGAATGAATCAGATGAAAAGATAGAAGAGAGAACAGAATGACATTATTGAATCAAACTAGAGCTCAACAGTGACAATATGTTTAATATATTTAGAGCTCTTTATAACCTGGAACATAGATGTGTGTCTCTCTGGTCTGGTTGATGTCCTTCTGTTGGACTCTACAGGTGAAGTTGTTGCTGTGTCTCTTCTCCACAGTCACTCTGCTGCTGACAGTATAGAGGTCATCAGGACCTCTGACTGTCTCTGTAGGTCCAGCAGAGAGGAGGTTTCCCCTCACCGTCCAGCCAGACCACCTCAGGCTCTGGATACCAGCCTTTAGACTCACACTGTAAAACTACTCAAGTACTGTTATTGGAGACAGCCTCTATGATGGGAGTGGAGACGACACCTGATGAGAAGAGAGGAGGAATTTCAAACAGTGGATTCAGATCCAACAAATAACTTACAGCACTGTTTTCTTTGTGTCTTATCATGGCTGCTTACTTCTAATATAAAGTTACATTACTGATCTTTGCAGTCAGCAGAAATGTGTAATTCATCATCTTCAGAAAGTCTGACTTACCAACAGTGAGTTGGATGGAAGCTTTCTTCAACATTGGTTCAAGGATACAAAAGTATTTTCCTGCATCAGAGATTTTCACTCTGAAGATTTTCATGGAGACGTTTCCATTCTGCAGTTCATCCACAAACAGTCTCGTTCGGTAAAAATAAGATGGATTTTGAATTCGATACACAGGTTGTCCATCTCGGTGAAAATGGATGTACTTTGGGTCTAATCCAAGTCTGGTCCACACCACTGTCTCAGAACTGGCACTGATTGGAGGTTTAAGGTAACATGGTAGAATGACATCATCACCAGCCAGGGCTACGATTGGTTGATGTGAACAAATCAACTCTGACTGCTCTGCAACGCAAACTAAAGAACAAACAAGAAACAGTAGTATAGTTATAATACATGTCATCAGACTGAATGGATTCATTTTTACTTTCTAAAAGTAAGAACACATTTAATAAAACTGCATCAAAACAACAAAAACACTCAAAATACAGAAATAATAGACAAATCTCTTTTTCTAATTCTCTCTTCTTCCTCTTAAAATGAAGTTTTTTGTGTGTTGCTCATGGTGGGAACTGTTGTGTCTCTAAATAACTTCATAAGGAGACTAAAGAGCCTCACAGAGCTGGCAGTGTGCTGGAGTCTCACATTGTAAAATCATATAAGAAAGTTGTGTTATTGTCAATAAAGTAATGCATTAGGAAATTACAGTGTCATTGATTTTATTACATCTTCTCACCAAGTTGTTACAGAAATAGATAGATAGGAGGGACTGGAAGGTTTTGTCTTGGTCAGAAACTGAGTTGGTCTTCTGCTTTCCAACACACACTCACACACACATACACACACACACACACACACACACACACACACACACACACACACACACACACACACACAGAATAATGTGTTACTGTTTTGTGTGTAAATTACCTGTCAAATACTGTATTAGAAGAATAATGAAAAACACAACTATGTAGTTCCTGAATGACAGTCCATGTTGCTCTATCTTTGGATACAGCATTGTAGACTCCTGGAAATAAAAAGCACAAAACCTTTAGTCTGCTTGTTTAAAAAAAAACAAACCAAACAAATAGGTTGAACAGGGGAGAAACTCAAGTTAATTTTAGTTTTTCTTGTCTCATAGCTCAGAGAGCGCTTTGGCTCGGGTACGAGACTCTTTTCTTGCAAGAGTTAAAGTCAATAACACAAGAGGAGAAAAACTACCAAATAAAAAATAACGAAAGTGTCCAAATATTTGAAATCAGTTCATTTTGGGAGATATTGTAGTCACTAGTTCAGTCAAATCGGATGAAACAGACATTTCCTGTTGATTTTGGCAGGTAAAACATAAATATCATTTGCATTAAACAAAACAGCAGCAGGTTGTTTTTACAGGATAAGTTGAATAGACAGTAGTTCTATGTTACATTACATTAATTTAAACACAAAGTATTGATCTTATTTGTTTTTATTTAGTGAATTCATGGTATAAGCGGGATAATGTCCTTCCAGGTGTCCATTGTAGGACCTTGTCCTTGTCTTCCTCTACAAGAGACGCTTTATCCGTCTCTTAATTCAACAATCATCATATTATTTTGATTCTGTTTACCAGGAGAGTTCAGAAAGGCCTCTTTCCTTGACCCCTTTGAGCCAGGAGGGGAGGTGAGACTTTGGTGCTGAGCAGTCTCCTACCAAGGGAGTCTGGTTTCTTTCAGATTCACAGATGGGATGTCTAGGTGTCAATCTTCCTATCCTCTTTCACAGAACAATGACTCCTCCACAGATCAGAACCACCCTCGACACCCAGGTTCTGGATCCCAGCATCTGGAGTTAGGAAACCGTTGTTTTCTTACAAGAGATGTGTGATAATTTAAATGCCTTTTTAGTTTTAAATCATGATAGGAGGGCCATGTAATGTGTTTGTATCTCCTTTTGATCTAATAGACTCACCCCAGAAGAGAACAGACCCTCCTTTCCCCCTCTTTAAGGTGATTTAGGAGATGTCCATTTGCTAGCAATGACATTCCCATCTACATAGCAGTAACAACATTTTCTGTTGGAGTATTGAGGTAAAATTTCATCTTCTCAAAATTAACAGATTTCCATCCAGCATGAGAAAGTCGCACATTTTATGTTTTCCTTGTTTCCATCTTCAGGTTAAATCAAATTGTGTGTATCATGTGTGTAAAATGTCTGAATGTTTGGAGCCACAGTGCCACCTTTGGTAAGTTCTGGTAGAGTTAAAACGGACTTTGTTTTATAAATTGTGTTTATTGCAAATAGTATATGCCTGACACATAATTGTTATAACAAGGATTAAGCTAGCACTGTATGAAATATGTAAAATCCATCAGTATTGCTTTATATGCATGTTTAATGATTTTAACCAGCTCTACTTTTTATTTTATATTAAAACATGTGAACTATGTATTAAGTCATGGTGGGTTCTGTGAACGGTGAATTATGATCTTGAAACTTTAAAATATGATAAGAGTTATTAAAGTTACGTGAGTTCAAAACAGAGGAAGTGACGCGCGGTCAGCTCCTCTCCAGTTACGTCATTCCCTCTCTTCTGCTCTTATAAACTTCGTTCTTTTCTTCTTTCTAAGATCCATTCGCTTATTACTCTCGTTCTTACTTTTAATTCTGTACTTTACTTCGTTTGCGACACGTGTTGAATTTTTCCTCAAGTAATAACTTGCGGTGCTGAAGTACTTTTATTTTGAAAGCTCAAGACACGAACGAATTTCTTCTTTTATATTTTTGTAGTCTTATATATATATATATATATATATATATATATATATTGATTCACAGAAAGTGAATTTAATCTAATTCTTGGACTTAGTGACGATGGAGAATTCTCCAGGGCAGCGTTTCATCCTCCAGTTATTTTCAAACAAGAAGCTGAATGAGTTTACAATCAAAGCTGAAGACCAACCACTTTAAGACATTCATCATCAGCCAAATTGATTTGATCAGATTCGTGGAATAACTTCCTCCAGATTATTCCAGTAGATAAACAACGGAGGTGGTGTCCCATTTACGAGTGTATTATTAATCACCAGTGATTAATTACCTTCATTATTAAGTAAGGGAACCCCTTACACCATAATCAGGAATTAATGGACTTCATGGAGGCAAACACACCACGTTGGGAATTATCCCTCAACATAAACAACACAGAACATTTCTCCATAAAACAATCTGCACATTGTTATAATGGTCAAAGATTATGAAATTATCAAGTTTTATTTATAAGTTTTACTTTAAAAAATGAACTCTTACCTGTAGAATGAGGAATGCAAACTCTCCACTGTGATGTTTGTTCTCTCTGACATGAATAAAGTACTCTGTCAGCTGTCCGACGACAGAAACAGTTCACTGTAGCTTCATTAAGACCCTCTGCAGTAAAAACCACAAACTCAGTCTGTGTCAGAGTCCTGTCTTACCCCGAGTATGATGTCTATGAAACATATTGTAGAGAATTCAGGGAAAAAACAAACTGAAAGCACAGAGAGGCTGAGCTCTTGTGACGCACAAAAACATTTGTTAAGATCTAAAAAAATTATAAACTCCTCCACAGAGCCGGTTCTTCCACTCCACTCTGACAACTGAGAACTGGAATCAGTTCAGACAACATATGGGTGTGACTGCATTCCTCACAGACACACATCCATTTAAAATAAGATAATAATTGTCTAGTCTCTCAGTAAAGTTACTCCGCATTGTGAGATTATTGATCAGATATTGTATTTAAATATTGATTACATTGACATATTGGGCAATGTGGATGCAGATCTCTCAGTATTCAGTCAAACTATAGTATAAACAGGAGTTTCTATTTGAAATGTGGGGGATCCAGTTTGAATTCAGATATTCTGAGACTTAAAGTGATTGTGTTATATTTTCTACAATGTTAATATTCACTTAATATTCTATATAAAATATTAAAACTGAATCAATATTATTGTTTATAAATCATTCTGTTCTGTATGGATCTTCTCATTCTTACTGACAGATGGAGCAAACAGGTTTAAAGGAGGGAGGATTGTAGTGGGAGCACTGGGGTGTCAGCTGTGACTGTGAGACCGATAGTTTACAGGTCAGGTTGGAGGGTCTCATGGAGGTCAAATAATGTGGAAAAAGTGGTTGATTTTATTCTAGCCTAATCAACTCAAAACCTTGTTTTTATGCTCCCAATTATTTAGTAAGCGGCGATTAAAAAAAAACTTTGATTGTAGAGGAAAAGCTGTGTTGGCAGGAGGGCTTGTTACCAAACTCGGAATCAAACTGCCAACCCTGTGATCAGTGGACGATCCACTCTACCTCCTGAACCACAGCCACTTCCACTGAAGTTGTGATAGAGCATCACTTCAGGAAAAGGTGATCAATAACTCTTTCAATGTATGTTTGTATTAAGATGGACTGTGTATCTAAATGCATCCTTTAAAGCATCAAACTGCCCTCACATGTTAACTCCTCAATCATTTCACAGGAAATTAACTGTTAATTATTGAAAAGAACTGTAACATTTATCCTTTAACTGTTAATAGTACTTCATCCTGAAAGTAGATTATTGATTAAATGAGTAAAATACTGATGAAGGATTATGTATTTTGTGTATGTATTTCCTCCAGGGCTGAACTACAAAACACAGACAATGTTCCACTTCATTTTTCTTTCTATAAAAGGGTTGTATAAGAAGAATAAACATACAGGCTCAGTATTACACTTGTAATGCCAAATGATTCCACTTTATACAGACAACAACATAAAATGTGTTTAGGTCAATAGAATAACCTGCATTATATTGTATATGTTATATGTTCTAACAGTCTAAGATTGTGAAAATATGCCTTCGATATTTCACTTTTAAAAAGAAACTCTTATCTGCAGGATGAAGAATGCAAACTCAGTCATGCTGTGCTGTTCTCACCCTGGCATGCAATGAAGAAGTACAACTTTGATGGGGGTCACAGGTTATTAAACCAAAGTTTAGTTTGATTACATTTCACTAACAAGTCAGATAACTGTGGAATGCTTTTGTGTCCTGTTGAAAGTTGAAATTAGACTAGAGAAGGTCAGGTTCTGTCACTGTAGTATGAAGCCAAAGTTCCACTTGAAATGAAGGAAATACAGCTTTACATGTCTCTTATGTATTTATTATTTCAACATGTATCAGGGTAGTAGATGTTGGATAAACTCAGAGGTATGAGTGGAAGTGTCTTTATGTCAGTGTTTATAAGCTGGAGCACTTTAAATCTGAGGGCCTTTTTCACAGCAGAAATTCTGACATGTCATTGTGGAAAAACCACAGTTTTATTATTTACCACTGTGCTTTTATTGTGACATCGCCCCTGTTGTTCAGTGTATTGTATCTAGATTCAACACACTTTTCATCTCTGATCTTGAACTGGTCAAAAGGTGTTACAAAAGTTGCACAAGTATCGAAACCTGTACAGGAAGTGATGTTTTCTGCAGAAGACAGAGAGAAAAACCCCCCAGAACAGATAAACAAACTGAGTCGGTCTTATTCCAAAAAAAGGAAATGGTTGACTAAAGATAGCTGACTGGCAAGCAGATAGATGAGGTGTATCCTAAATATGGCAGGAATGCAGAAAGGTGTGGTGTAACTCCCGCTCCAGACAATCTACGAAACAATCAACGGAGCGCGGTATTGATAAACTGTTGGGTAGATGAGATGAGATGAGATGATAGGAGGCAGGTAGGCAGACTGGGAGGGTTGATAAGGGGATTGCAGAAAGGTGTGTGGAGCAGAGCTGGAAGGCAGGAGGGAAACCACACACACAACACAGACAGGAGACACAGGGGAGGGAGACACAAGGAAAAGGCAAGGTACAGCCATGGCGATGATATCTCAGCTATTAAATTTGTAATCATTTCTATTCTGAGACAACAGGATGTTCCCTGAAGTTCATTATCAAACATTCTAATAAAACAGATAAATAAAATGTGTTATGATATATTTAATATTGCACAATTAAGTGCTTAAGAAGCTGATATTAGTGTTTTAGAGGTAATGTCTTGTTTTTATTATCATAAATATTTTATTAGCTTTATTTCAAATATAAATGATGAAGATGTATCAAACATTAATGACACATATTGCATTCTTGAAAAATAAATCTGCATTGCTGAGACACCAAGGATTTTAGAGAGTAAAATAGTGACCTCTAGTGGACAATTGTGGAAGTGAAATCAAGACTAAAACCACACTACAAAATAATTTACTGTACTCGAACCCTCCGATCCTAAATTGTGTGGCTGAGTTTATTATAACATTTTAAGTGTTGAGCGAGTACGTCAGTATCTATTGAATAAAAATTAGTATATTTATGAGGACAGATATTGACACATTTTACTAGTTTATGAAATCATCCCCAGCAAGATTACATTTTTTTTTATTGTTGGGTTAATTTTGCACATATTAAGCCAATAATTGACTTTTTAAAGTCTTTACAATGAATAAAGGTGAAATGAAGAGAGCCCTACAGTACATATAAACAGATTACACTTGATGATGTCTGTACTGGTACAGGAACTGCTGATCTGTCTATAAGGTGTGATACCAAAGGGAAGTGGACTAAATGCTCAGCAGATCTCATGGTGCAGAACAGTACTTATCACTGGATGTAGGAAAACTAGAGTGGATATACCAGTGACGGAGTGTCTGGACAAAATGGCTAAAACTTCCTATGTTATAAACTGATAGATAGCTACATGAAGATTTGGGGCCCTTATGCTACGGCAACGTAAAGTGCTGAAGCCTTCCCCCCTTCCTACAACGATATAATGTCAGGTTTTTTATATGTATAATTGGAGGTACTGTTTTAATTAACCTGGGGTATAATTTGATAACTTGATGACTGATAACAGACAGAGAGTGAGATACCTGTGATTGCTTTCTCGAAGCGTCTCCACACAGATGTTCTGCTTTAGACTGTTTGTGAACCTGGAGACGTGAGAGCAGCACACATTATAGGAGCATGAAGAGGAAGATGCAGTGACACTAATATTGAACCTTTATTTATCAGCAGGGGGCGCACTAACCTTTCTTTCTAGTATCAAGATCAGAAACTAAAGGAGCATCCTGTCACATCCACAGCTCCTTACAGGACAAATGATTTAGTTGTTGTACTCTACCTGTACTGAGTATTTCTCTGTTTGTTCCTGTTGCTGCGTTCATCTTCAGCTGTCAGTCAAACTAAAGGAGAGAGAGGCTGCCATAAACACAACAACTATCATCTGAAGTCCTCTTGGATTTCTGCAGCTCGTGTTGTCTGTTATTTCTAATATCTTTCATTGCTGTGTGCTACTATCTGCTGCTCAAACAGACCTTCTGCTCCAGGAGGAAGATCAAACTTTAATGTTCCATAAAATACAATGAAGGCTGCAGGTAAACTGTTCTGTTACAGTCTGAGGTTGCTGAAATTATCTGAACAAACTTCATACATCCATGAAGACTGTGTGATGTGGCTGAAAACTCAAGAAAATACCAGTAAGTGGACCTTGAGTGGGAACTGTTGGGTAAAACTATTTCAATATTATTTTCTCTTTAACTTTTAAACCAACGTGTATTATAAATCCTAAAGTGCTGTGGGTTGTCAAACTAACTAATAAAAGCTTAAGAACAAACTTTATTCAAAGTTCAAACTTTATTTATACTCAAAGCAAAGTTACAAACTGCATTACATGGTTTAAAGCAGGAATAATACATTTCAGGAAATATTAATAAACTAATTAAATAAACTCATACAGCTTGAGTAAAACAATAAAAACAATAACAGGTTAAACTAATATAAATATATACAGTGGACACCAACATCATTAAGATCTTCTTCACTGTGTGTCTGCAGCCTTTTCACTGGCTCAAAGACAACACCTGCTCACATAGACTGAAAACAAAGTCACAATGGATAGATTGTAAACTAGGAAGACAAACAACATCATCATTCTCTGTCAGTGTGATGGTAGAGCAGGAAAAGATGGAGAATATCCTCCAGTGTCACAATGATTTCCTCTGCTGTTCTTTTCTGCCACCTTCTGGATATTTTTGTCTCTACAAGGACAGAGTATCTTCTTTTCCCGCCAGGAAACACAGGTTTTTCTCAACTGCATTTTGCTTCTTTGTAATCTTCTCTTCATTCTCCTAGTTCCTGATTGCATCTTTGTTCCAACAGAAGCAGGAAAAAGAAGTTTGAAAGTGAGAAAACAACACAAGCAGAACAAAACCATAATCATTTCAATCGTTTCATTTCCAAATGAGAGAAAGCTTTTGAAAGCAACACATTTTCTTTTATTTCCTCCATTTTCCCCAAATTTCCTGCAGTGAAGATCATTTCAGACTGTTTGCTTAGTTACTGTTGTTATGCCTGTATGTATGTCAATAAAGAGCTCTGACAAGAACTTGGTATAAAAAAGGAAAATAAATGAGTGACTTACATATTACCAGAGTGATAATAATAAACATCACAATGATGCAAAGAAGATTGACGATGATCCAAATCAAATCAGGAGACGACTGAACTGTGAATGAATCAGAAGAAAAGATAGAAGAGAGAACAGAATGACATTATTGAATCAAACTAGAGCTCAACAGTGACAATATGTTTAATATATTTAGAGCTCTTTATAACCTGGAACATAGATGTGTGTCTCTCTGATCTGGTTGATGTCCTTCTGTTGGACTCTACAGATGAAGTATTTGCTGTGTCTCTTCTCCACAGTCACTCTGCTGCTGACAGTATAGAGGTCATCAGGACCTCTGACTGTCTCTGTAGGTCCAGCAGAGAGGAGGTTTCCCTCACCGTCCAGCCAGACCACCTCAGGCTCTGGATACCAGCCTTTAGACTCACACTGTAGAACTACTCTTCTACTGTTATTGGAGACAACCTCTATGATGGGAGTGGAGACGACACCTGATGAGAAGAGAGGAGGAATTTCAAACAGTGGATTCAGATCCAACAAATAACTTACAGCACTGTTTTCTTTGTGTCTTATCATGGCTGCTTACTTCTAATATAAAGTTACATTACTGATCTTAGCAGTCAGCAGAAATGTGTAATTCATCATCTTCAGAAAGTCTGACTTACCAACAGTGAGTTGGATGGAAGCTTCCTTCAACATTGATTCAAGGAAGCAAAAGTATTTTCCTGCATCAGAGATTTTCACTCTGAAGATTTTCATGGAGACGTTTCCATTCTGCAGTTCATCCACAAACAGTCTCGCTCGGAGAAAATAAGATGGATTTTGAAATAGATTTGCAGGTCGTCCATCTCGGTGAACATGGATGTACTTTGGGATTAAACCAGGTCTGGTCCACACCACTGTCTCAGAACTGGCACTGATTGGAAGATCAAGGTAACATGGTAGAATGACATCATCACCAGCCAGGGCTACGATTGGTTGATGTGAACAAATCAACTCTGACTGCTCTGCAACGCAAACTAAAGAACAAACAAGAAACAGTAGTATAGTTATAATACATGTCATCAGACTGAATGGATTCATTTTTACTTTCTAAAAGTAAGAAAACATTTAATAAAACTGCATCAAAAACCAAGAAAATCGACCGCTGGAGCCTCAGAGTCTGTATCTGACCAAATTTTTAAAAAGTATTAAAATATGCTGAACTAAGATGGTGGACAAGGTCAAATTCTACGTGCAACAAATCGTTATCATTGTGAGCATGTTAGCATTTGCATTAAGCTCAAACCCTCACAGAGCAACCAGTGTGACTGTAGACTGATGTAATGATTGAATAATCTCATAGTGTTTTTTTTTATTGACAATAATTCATTAATTAGTTTTGATGTGAATGATTACAATGTCATTGTTGTTACTGGAAGATTTTTTTCAATGTGTTACTGGACTGTTTCTTTGTGTAAATTACCTGTTAAACACTGTGTTAGAAGAATGATTAAAACCCTGCAGGTCCTGAAGGACAGTCCATCACAGAACTCTGTCTTTGGATACAGCATTGTAGACTCCTGAATATAAAGAAAGACAAAACAAATAAAACAAAATGTCTTTCGTGAAGCTGAACAGGGTTGAAACTCCAGAGCTGATTTTAGTTTCTCTTTGGTTTCACTGTCACTCTTCGTGGTCTGTTGTTCTCGCATCCTCATCCAACTTCCTCATGGACAATAAACCACAGACAAAGTCAGTCACACGATGTCCTCTGCACATAGATGTACTGATGGAAATGAGTCAAATAATGCCTTAAAAATATCAATGTTTGAATTTTGTGATAAAAAGACTTGACCAAATGACTTTGACAGCTGGAACCTCATGTTACTGAAATCTTCAGCTTAACTCAACACTGAATGTCTGCACAGAAGAAGAACTGGATCTCTTAAAGGCTGAATGGCTGCATTTATAGAACACTGTTATCCAAAGATCTTTACTTCATCCTGAAAGTAGATTATTGATTAAATGAGTAAAATACTGATTAAGGACTATGTATTTTGTGGCAGTGATTCATTTACTGACTGTTAGAGTTCTTCCTCCTCCACTGTTGGAGGATAAAAACATATTTAATCTTTCACTTCATCGTCTTTCAGAGTTCAAAGCTTTCAATAAAAGGTTTGTAAAATAAATGATAACAATATAAAGATACAGACTTCGTGTCTACGTAACAGTGTGAGTCCACTTTATATAGATTATAATGATATCACAATAAACAACACAGAGTTTGTCCATAAAATAATCTGCACATTGTGATAACAGTCAAAGAATGAAATGATGACAAATCCAACATTTAACATTCAAGTTTTACTTTAAAAAGAAACTCTGACTTACAGCGTGATGGATGCAAACTCTCCACTGTCATGTTGTTCTGTTCTCACACTGACAGGAAATGATGATATACAATGACTTTATCCAATTTCAGGCAGTTTCAATCTGGTTTTGAGTTCCTCTATTGATTTCTCCACAGAGCTGCTGAGTTCAGTCAGTATTATTTAACCAGTGGATGTAACTGAACATTGAATGAATGACTAATAATCAGATTGTTAGAGTAGTTTTCATATAAAGTTTAGTCCTGTTCATACTGTGTTTACAGACATTACAACTTCTTCCTGCACAGAAACATATTTAAAAAGATTGCCTTCTTCCTCATGACTCTTGTAGCTGCATTGATAAACTCAGAGTTCACTGAACCAGTTAACATCCAGCTTTATGAGACCACTTATCCAGGATCACCAACGTGAAGACAGGTACCCCAAAGAGAGCCACACTGAGTTCAAATGGATTCATGATACAACTTTATAAAACAGATTATTCAGCATTGTCAATGAAAGAGAGTCTGAGTTAGTGGAACTTGTTCTGTGAGACCAGGTTCAGCTGAATGGAGGAGGGGACGATGTTAAAGAGTCCTCTGTGCAGTCAGACAGCATCCAGAATGTGCTGAGTGATGAATCAACAAAACAAATGAAACCAAGGCTCTGCCACAAAACAAGAAGAGAGGAAAAATTTTCTCTCCTGCTACCACACGTCACAAGTTCGAAGTAACACCAAACACAAAATTATACAATCTAATATAATCTATATAATCTAACTCGCAAGATTTGATTAAACTGTCTATGTGTACTTCTGTTTGCACACTTGCTGGCCTTGAATTGCCCCTTGAGGGACAAATAAAGTATTTTGAGTTGAATATCAGTCTGTGACACCCCTTCATATACAATTAAAATAAAAAGACTATTTCTGTTTTTACAAATCTATTTTCTTTGGCACAAAATGATGAGAAAGGTCAAAGGTGCCTGAATATGTGTATGAAGGGTTCATAAGCAGGGCAGCAGCATTTATTTGATATGATGTTATTTATGGAAACTTGAAGGTTGAAGTGACCTTCCTGTGAGAGGACAGCACCAGCAGTCTTATGGAAGTCTTACAAAGAGGAATCATGAGTGATCAGTTCCTCTTCACCGAATTCAGAATAATCAGAATCAGAAACCAGTGAAAAGAATGATTCCCAAATACACATGAAAAAGTTTTATTGAATTATATATTTACATATTTACACACAATAATGAAACCAAAAATAACTCTTTTATAATAAAGTTTGCTGACTCCTGATCTGTGCACATATTTTGATCCAGTAACATCTATCAGTTTGTTTTACTGTATGAAGAACTCTTTGAAGCTGCCTTGCTGTATGAATTGTGTCTCTTGCTGTATTATAAGGCGTCCTCTCTGTGTCCATCTTCTTCATTCTCTGAAGTATCCTCTCCAACTCCTCTGTCTCCTCCATTTTCACACCGACTCCTGACTCCTTTCTGTCTTTCTTCTGATGTCACTTTTGGTTTTCGTGGTTTTCTGTCTTTTGTATCTTCTTTGTTTGTTCTGTCTCTCTCTTTCTCCTGCTCATTCCAGATGTGTACAGTCCTTTATTTCTTCCTCCTGAAGTTTTCTCTGTTGGTCTGCACTCTCTCTGTCTTCCCCAGTTGCTCTCTGGTTCTCCAGTTCCTCTGTTTGTCCAGACAATCTAGATAACTCTAGACTCTCTGTCTCAGTGTTTCTTTTGTCTTTCTTCATGCAGACTGTGTGCAAACAGAAGAAGAAATCTATTCATGTGTTCATGCAGTTTTTTTCCTTACAGAAACAGAAAACTTGTGAAAATGATGAAACTAAAGAAGCACAACAGAAATATGATGGTTGAGTTGAAAATGAAAGGAGAAAAGACATTTACTTTCATTACAGCTGTGATAATATTTAAAGATTTCATTCCAACGTGAGAATTGAAGCTTTTGAGCCTCCTTCTTTTCTTCTCAGTCCTCATATTAGTGATGGTCAGTGTTCCTACACTGCAGTATTTGTTACACTGATCCCAGCCTCCTCTGTAACAGCACCCAGAACAACCAGTAGGAGTCCCCAGTTCAATGACAAACACATACACATGGGAACAAAGATTGTGCTGAATGATGCCGAACCAAAACAGACGAGAAGATATCAGCACATGTTCAGCTGTCCATATTTACCACAGTGGTAACTGAGGGCAGAATCACAACAAATACCAACCTTAGAGTTGCTTTAAAGACAGCCTGTGGTGTTTCTGACCTCTGTAAGTGCTGTGAAACAATGTCTTCATCAGTGGCTCTCTGTTTGTGTTACCTTGTGATCTACAGGTGGCAGCAAACGCAGCAATGGACCTGCAAAGGCAGGAAGACGATTGGACTGTTGTCTGTGTAGAATAAAACTCCACAGGACACCTTTCAGGTTTTTTTCCAGTCAATGTTGATTTTAATCTGACTTTACATTGTTAAGTGTTCATGAATTGTTTTACTTTGTCTTCTTTCTGTTGTATCATGGCTGCTTACTTCTAATACAAAGTCCTCATAGTGTCTGAACCTGGAGACGTGAGAGCAGCACACATTATAGGAGCATGAAGAGGAAGATGCAGTGACTAATATTGAACCTTTATTTATCAGCAGGGGCGCACTAACCTTTCTTTCTAGTATCAGAGAGCTTAAAGTGAGTGTAAAGGTTTCTGTTCAATAAGGAGTCACTCTGTGTTTTATTACATTGTTAAATTACTTTAAAGTTTCCAGTTGTAAAGTCAGATAGTGTCTGAATTACTGACAGTGTTGAAAATGACCACAATGACATAATAAATGAGAATATGATCTAATGACAGATAGATTTTAATAGTAGTTTTGAGTACAGTAAAGCTTTAATTTGACTTACAGACAGCAGTTAATTAATTTTAAATACAGAAAAGTGCAGAAATAAATACTAAAATGTGAACAGAGGGTTAATGCCAAGATCAGTATTTTCATTGTCACTAAAACCATTCATTGTCAC
>NW_026136905.1:0-10402 GCF_905237075.1 Dicentrarchus labrax | reverse complement strand
AATTGTGTTCTCTTTGTGGTCCTCAATTCTCGTTTTCTTTGTGAGGAAATGTAGTTGCTTGTTACATTTTTTTTTAATTATGTTTCAGTTGTGGGCGGCTGTGTCTCGGAGACAGGGCAGGTTGTCCATTATTTGGAAGGTTGTTCCATCCATCCATTGTATGAGCTGATATTGTAGAGAAAACATGTTGTGAAAAATATGTAGTCAGTGAACATTTTACTGATCTGTTCAGTATCAGCATTTTGCTACTTGGCAGAGACGTTAAGATTTCCTCATGATGAGTACTTTAAAGAGTGCAATGTTAGGGACTAATGTGGTTGAGTGGCAGTGGAAGGAGTCACTAGAGTGTAGCAGAGAGGTTGAATGATGGTGTAATGAATGAATGTAGGAAGTGGGGACAGTTGAGGGGAAATGGGTCAGACGAGAATGTGATTAAAATGTTCTTTACTTCCTAAAACTTTAAGTGACCAATAATACACAATGCAGTAGGTGGAGCCTGAGGTCCTCAGACAGCTGAGGCTGATGAGCAAATTTAGATTTTAGTTTTGTAGGTTTTTTACTTAACCGGCCTCAAAGTAAGTGAAATTTTATTTATATAGCACCTTTTTGACACAGAGATCCAAAGTGCTTTCCAAACAACAAATACATTAACATAACAACACACAAAAACACAAACAATGAGCATATAAAAACAAAACAAGATAAAACCAGAGGGAAGGATAAATTAAAAGAGACACGACAGATGAGTAAACAAACAAGGAGATCTATAAAAAGGCTTGTAGAGGATTAAAACAGTCCACAGATTCAGTGAATCTCAGTGAATGGGGAAGACTGTTCCACAATGTCGGGGCTAAAACAGCAAAGGTCACCTTTAGATTTACAGGTAGAGAGGGGAACGGATAAAAGGCAGAGATTTGAGGAGCGGAGTGGCCGAGGAGTGGAATGAGGAACAAGAGATCTGAAATGTAACTGGGGGTCATGAAGTGCCTTATATGTAATCAGTAAGATCTTATAGTTGATTCTGAATTTTACAGGAAGCCAATGAAGGGATGCAAGAACAAGAGTAATGTTGGACCCACGGCTGGTTCTGGTTAAAAGTGGCGGCTGCATTTTGGACTAACTGCAATCGGTTTAACGAAGCCTGACTGAGGCACGTGTAGAGTTACAGTAATCTAGACAGGAGAAATGAAGCTGTGAATTAATAGTTCAAGATCACTGGAGGACAGGAATCTTTTGATTTTATTTCGTAGCTGCAGGAAATAGGACTGGACAAGTTTTGTGACATGAAGGTCAAATGTCATATACTGGTTGAAGATGATACAGAGATTCTTAGCAGTGGGTTTGATATTAGTGCATAGTGCTGCAATAAACTGATCAGTTTCTGGTGTATATGTATCTACATGTTGTGTTCCTGGTTTGTATGAGCCATCTAGTTTGTCTTGTTTTTCTTTCTTGTGTGTCTGTCAGTAGTTTGTAACTGTTGTTCTGTGTGATTGTGATGACCCCTCCCACTCTGGTTGTTCTGTGTATTTTTCCCTTTGTTCCTGGCAGGAGACTGATATTTTTATACTTTGTTTAGAGTGAATATTGGTTCAATAAATGTATTTTGTCTTAAACACTTTAATTATTTGTGTGCTCTCCTTTGTTTTGTATGAACTGTGAGCAGGTTCATGACAGTCATATAAACATATACGGTACAATTTGTTATATCAATTATAGAATGAAGACAACCACTCTAAGCAAAGGTAAACCTTGTATAATATCACTATATAAACTATTTTAAAAAACCAAATACAGTGTTGAAAACTATTTAAAATAAATAAAGTGACACATTGTACAATGCAGGATTTATGTAAAAAGTGAAGATTTTAAAAAGATTCATCTTTTAATAATGAAACAACAACTGTTGCATAACATATTGCACATAGTGTATACTGTATATACGGAATATACCGATCCACCATAACATCCACCTGGGCTCCCTGACTGGTCCCAGACCAACAGACTGCTCTGCACTGTGTGTTCTGACCCCTTTCTATCAGAACCAGCATTAACTGTTTCAGCAGTTTGAGCTACAGTAGCTCATCTGTTGGAACGGATCTTTAACTATCTATAACTACCATATAACTCATGACTGTACATTATTATAACTATTATATAACTATCATATTAACTCTTGTAGTGAATATTGTTCACAGTTGTTGATTTAATGGTCCTATTTCAGGTGGTAGTTGATGTATAATTTTATAATCCAACAAGGCTTTACAGAGAAATGTAATGACTGTGACTACAGGGATGATACATATGTTGAAACATATCTTACTTACTATTATCTATCTGCTCTTTGGGATGTTCTATTTTACGGGATTACATCCTCTCCAGAGCTAAATACAACCAACAGGATGTAAACAACAAGCCTTTTTTTGACATTGTTGGTTTGCGTTGGTAAACCACGATGCTCAAATTTAGTTGACTAAAATGATTGCGTCATTCTAAACTAACACAAGATGAGTGTGTTGCTGCTGGTGCTTGCAGGGTAACAATGATAGGACCCAAGTGCAGTGCTGACTGGTGGAGTACAGTGGTTTATTGCAGCAGAGACAGTTTATACAGGCTTACAGAGTCAGTAGGACTGGGTATCGTTCAAAATGATACTACTGATACTGATACCTTCACGTCAATACCGGTTCCTGACACAAATTTTATAATAATTTTTTATCAAAAAGAAAATACATTATACATTAGAGTAAAATTACTCACTTCAATGGAGGAAGCTGTTTAAAGACCTGTGAGCGGCGGGAGAAACTGTTTTTACTCACTTAACTCAAGCTGGATAACTATATTAATATTAATAACAAACAGTATGGCAACAACACGTCGAGTCTAATACAAAGAAGGAGAAGAGAACGACTGTCTGGGGAATGTTTGTGGTACTAGGAAAAGACAGAGTGAGACCTGTTTATTGGCCATACCGATGAGGTTTTACTCTGTTGGTGTCCTTGATTGATGCAATGCTGTTGGTGCCATAAAAATAGAGTTCGGTACCCAGTCCTTATAATGAGACAACTAGTGTCAACACTAGATAGTCCGTCCAAACAGGGAGTCAAATCCAGAGGATTTGTCACTATTCATAACATAAATAATAATAGGAATAACACTTATAATCAGTAATTCCTTCAGAAAAACATGAATATAGACAGAAGCATTAAAATATGCATAAACTTCTGGATGATTATTCTGGATGACTAAGGACCCAGAATCTAAATATCTTGATGTAATTCCTGAAGTCTGAGCTGGATTTCATTGTCACAAATGATTGATCTATATCTTGGCCAAACGTTTAGTAAATGTAATGACTTCCTGCTCAGGCCGATGTTTCCTCATTGCTACTTTGGTTTGTTGACTGTTGAGTAGAGCGGATCCTCTGGAGATCTGGATGGTTCACTGACAGTAGAGTAGGTTGGACTTTGGCTGTTCTGCACAATGGAGTATTCACAGGCAGAGGAGCTGGGTTTGAGGATCACTGCCTCACCACCAGCTTTATCAGAGCTAAAGTTGATGGTAGAGTAATGCAGTGAGGCAGAGGGGTTTGTGGGAAAGTTGGCAGTGGCATAAATTGTGGTCACTGCATTTCCTGAGTCTGGCTTCTGGACGTAGACCTGTACCTCCTCGTAGACATAATCCTTCCAGGAAAGAATGAAAAACACAGTGTGAACTAGGGCTGGGCGATAAATCGATTTTAGCGATTAATTCGAATTCGTAGTGAAACACGATTTATTCTTGGTTAAAATCGGTTTTCTCTTAAACTTCCACAACACCGGCGCTCCCTTTGGGCTCCCGTAGGTCAGAGTGCGCTGACCCCTCCCCCCGCCTCTCCACAGATACACACAACATGGCAGCAAGCCAGGATGAGCTCGTCCCCCAAAAAGGCACAGTGTTGTCGGTTGTTTGGAACTGGTTTGGTTTTGTGGCGTTCGACAGCGAACAAACCACGACCCACTGCAAAGTTTGTTTGAAAGCTGTTGCAACCAAAGGGTAGCAGTACAACCAATTTATTCCAGCACCTCAAGCAGAGGCATGCAGCCGAGTGGGAGAAATGTTGCTCTCTGCGAGATATACAGGACTGCAACCCACAAACACCCGCTAAAAAACAGTCTACATTAGTGGATTCATTTTCACATTGTGTCCCGTATAATAAGAAAGGGACCCGGTTGAAAGCTATTACTGATGCAGTCGTGTTGCATATTGCTAAAGATATGGTTCCCATTTTGGGTTAATCCCAAAAGGGAAATTCAAAACAAAATAAAAGCAAAACTTGTTTTGAATAATTTCTTTGTCATTTGTAGTGTGTTTTTAAGGACAAAAATCGATTCAAATCGTAAATCGGGATTTTATTTTTAAGCCATATAGCCCAGCCCTTGTGTGAACAAATCATATACAGCCATAACATTAAGCACAATTGATACAAATTGTGGTTAACATTGTAGGTTAAATTAGAAACAGGGTAAAGGGCCAGTGTGTAACATTTAGGAGGATCTATGGATTTAATATCCATAACTATGTCTTCATTATAACAGGATCACCATTGCTGGCTAATACTGAAACTGTTTATGTAACATACGTAATTCTAACTTTTGCTCAGTTTCTCCAGCAATATGAATATTATCATATAACAGTTATACATTTATACACTGACCTCTCTGGTGTGCTCTGCTGCTCCATTTCTTCTGTGTTTTGAATGTGAACATCCTGACAGAAAGACATGGAAGAGAATAAAAAACAGTTGCACTTGTTGATGGTTTTGTATTTTCCAGTTTGGTTTCATTGAGTAGGATTTAACAGCCACTGTGTATCCCAATATTTATAGACATAAACCAACTTCCAGACTTAAAGAAAGTCATGTTCAGTCACTACTAACGTCATATAGTATATCTGCTTTGGCTGTTTTTAGACATCACAACTGTACAAGATGGAGATGTCGTGAATGTGGTTTCTTACGTTTGTAGATAAGAATCAAAATGATCACAAACAGCAGCAGCAGCAGTACAGCAACACAAACAACCAAAGTAATGACGACCTGAGAGCCACCTGCAACACAAAGCACACAACAAAGAATAAATCCAGATCTGTTTCGCCAAGTGCTTGCTCATGGTGGTACTGTTGGGTCTCTGTAAATGTTATAAGGAGTTCGGTCTAGACCTGCTCCATTTGAAAAGTGTCCTGAGATAACTTCTGTTATGAATTGGCTCTATTGAATTGAATTGTTTAAAAAGCAGTCAACAAGTGTCTGAGTTGAGGAGTTTAAAGGCCAATTTAAAGGCCTTATCTAGAGCCAGTGTTTGAATTGTACAAATGTAAACATGAACATCCTCCTTCTCTTGCTCTTCTGCAGCAGAAGGTTTAAGATATCAAACGTGCTCTCTTACCATCTCTTTCAGCAGATGCAGATGTCGATGTTGGTGTTTTTACTGAAATCAGACAAAAGTTAACATTGTCTCATCATTGATAGAAAATGAAAAATACATTTTGACAAAACCTGGAAAACAAAAACAGAAAGAGAAGCATCAAACTTGGAACAAACTTGGATTCTACACAACAGTCTTTTCCTTTTGTTTCCTTTGCTCCTTGGCAACAATAAGTTTGATCGGACTGACTTTAATTTAGCTGCTTCAGTTTCAGGATATTGATTGTGCATGCTGGCTCACTGTTGTGGTTTACTGGGACGACACATTAAGACTACAGGCCAAAGTGGCCCAAATCAGGTTTTCTCTTTTCTCTGTGAGTCAGATTTATTTTTATATATATTTACACTTTGGAATCAAATCTTTTCAATTCTGATTCAGGCCAATTTTATATGTGGTCCCAATCAGATCCAGTTGTGGTGTCTTTGTACTGTGACCTCAGTGTGAACAGTCCTATCAGAATTTCTGTAACTTTTATATCGCTCTATATTGGCATTCATCATGCGGGTCACTTTAGGACCCTGACCTGTTTACACTGGAATCTGATCTAGGCCACATTTAAAAAGTAATGTGAACTGCCAAACAAAAAAATAAACTCAGATCTGAGCATCTAAATCCTAATCAAGTACTTAGGCTCGCAGTGTGAACGAAGCCTTTGAGACATTGTTAAATCAGAATCAGAATCAGAAATACTTTAATAATCCCAGGGGGAAATTATTTAAATTAATTATTTAACAGTATTAATAACTCCTGTACATTTCCAAAGTTAAAATGCTGTGAAAAACGTTGAGTGTGTAACATTTTAATGGATTAGATTAGTTTATCTTAGCAAAAATCTCACTAATTGACATTTTTATATTGTGTTTAATCTGTACAAACACCTCTGTGTAAAAAGCATTAATAGTGAATTATAAAATAAATACATTACATCTGTTTTCCTACTAAAATGAGTAGGAACTTGATCAACTTTTAAAGGTTTTTATTGTTGCCTTCCTGCTGTCACATCACTGCAGTGTCGCTCTGAAGGGAAGTGCAGGAAATGAACATAAGAGCATTAACAGCAACCAAACCACAGGTTGTCTGAGTCAGTCAGTATCAGCTCTTGTCAGGAGCTGGAAGTTAAAGTCCCCATTTAGTTAATGTTAATATCTTACACTGTGCATCACCTATACGCCATTATCTGTCCCAACAATGACAAAAAGACAGTTTTTAGGTATTCTGCTGCTTCTTGGGAACTTTAACAGACCAGTGTTGAGGATTTAGTGGCATCTAGCAGTGACGTTGCAGATTGCAGTCAACTGAATACTGCTGACCCGACAAGAATGTAGTGGAAACTATAGTTTCTGCAGATGTTTGGTTTGCCTGTACTGGACTGCTGGAGAAACATGATGGACCCACTCCCTCTGTAGATAAAAACAGCTCATTCTAAGGTAACTAAAACACAATCCTTCCTATATTCTGGTATAACGAAGGATAATAGTGTTATTAACTTTATGTTTTAATTTGAGTAAACATTGTCAGAATAGCAAATGAAAACGTGTGTGTATAAGCACAATACACATTTTCTCTCCCCCACCCTCACTCTGAATGTCAAACCACTTCCTTTATTGTTTTCCTCCTCTGTAACTGTAGCTTTTAATGGTTCAGAAACATTCAGTATCTGAAGGGTTCATTTCTTCTTCTGCTAGGACTCATTTTGGGAGAGTCAGTATATTGTATATTTATTAAAGTAATTTCATAAGATAAAATATTTAAGTCCAGTTGTAATGAATAATGACTGTAGATTTCTTTTACTGACCCTCCTACAATCATAACCAGGGTCAGATTACATCCACACAATAAAAAACAAGACTCACCTACAGTCATCAAGAATCTGTGGAAGAATGTGCGTCTTGTGTCAGTGCTTTCTGCTCCACACCAGTATGTCCCACTGTCGTCTGCTGTTACTTCTCTCACTGTTATGGTGATATTTCTCTTCTTCTCTTTGTCTTCCTTCATGGAAAAACTTGTGTTCATGTTGCGCTGTACAGTGTTTACTAGAGGTTGACATATAGATGGATCTTCTCCCTTACAGATGAATTTCTTTATTGGAGCACCATTTGGATATGCACACCAGTATGTAAAATTCTGTCCAATAGTTAGAGACCTTGTGAAGTTTTTAATATCTGTAGACAGACAGGATTGACTGTATTTAACAACATATTTCAGAGAGACCTCAGTTATATGTGTGAGTGAATCAAACCTAGAAGTGTCAGATGTGTGCTGCTCACCTTCAACCTTCAGTTGGATTTTTCTGAGTCCAGTTCGGTAATTTCCTTCTTTCACTCCACACCAGTAGAGACCAGCATCATGTGAGGACACATTACTGATGGACACACTGAATCCACTGTTGGTTTCTGTGAGAGTGAATGTCCCGTTTGACTTTACAGAAAAGTTTGTTGATAAAATCTCCTCACAAGTGAAATTATTCTCTCTGCAGAGAAACTTGACACTGGACCTTTGTTTGTTTTCTGGATAATCACATGTGATGGTGGTTTTAGCTGTTCTGTACGCAGTTTGGTTAAATTGTTCCTTGCAGCCATCTTTCTCTGCAAATAAATAACAAAAGTAAAAAATTTATATAAGTACATTTTATTTCTATAGTACTTGAAGTATATGCCTTTTAGAATGTATTTCACTGGTCCACAGAAAATATATAAAACATAAATTACAGCAAGAATTTAAGAAAGTGGCCAAACAGAGAAAAAAAATGTAATAATCATAATAAATTATAAAACCACTGGAGTAGAAATTATTAAAACCTTAAACTTATTAAAACGCCACTTATCTAACATATCAGTTTGTTAAAGACTTTAAAATGATAGTGACTCTAAAGACTGTGGATTTATGTGTAAGCTCAGGAATAAATGTCACTATATTCATAATGTCACCCAATTTATCTGATATCTGAGGCCTTTTAGGATTAAATCTGTTATCAACAATCATTGGCTCCATGTGCCTCAAAAACATTTGAGTCATTACATGTGCAAATAATGTAAAATTTTATGTTGTGTTTTTTTTGTGTGAAAACATTTTGACCAAGTTTCAATTTTGAGTTCATTAAAAACACATTAAAGGTGAGTGTCTCTTACCAACTTCCACTTTAAATTTCTCTCTGTCTTTCATTCTGTCTTTGTCTTTCTCTTTACATTGGTATTCCCCAAAATCCTTGGTTTGAAGTTGTCTGATGGCCACTCTGAGTTCTTCATTTTGTGTATCATGGTACAGGGAAACGCTGTCTTTGGTTTCCCACACATTCTTTTTAGTAGCTTGTATGAATGTTCCTCTTCGACTAACTACACCAATATTCTTATAATTTCCAGTTGTTTTGGGATATTTGCAGGTGAATTCAACCCATCCTCCTCGGCATCCCTTCACTTCAGACCTGAGCTCACAACCTGTAGATCAGACAAAGACTAAAGTTCACATGATGTCAGATACTGAGACAATCCCAGAGCTACTGCAGCAGTCTAAACTAGTATCAACTGTGTTTTAGTCATTTGAAGAATTTTTATCATCTTTTAGCTTAACTTAACTGTTTTGGTTCACTCACTGCTCTCATCCATACACTGCACATTAAGATGGAAGATGCGTCTCCACTAGCTGGTGAACGTAGTGGAGCATTTAGCAGCTACAGAGCCAGATATTTCCCTCACGAGTTGGTGGAGACCAAACACAGAGCTCAATGAATGCTGTTTGCTAACCAGTTTGCTTTGTCAACTTTAAAGGTGATAATAAGTTTGTTGGATTCATTGCTTACAGATTTGAAGATGTTGCTGCTTTGTTTAAAAGCCAACAGTTAGGGGATTCAGCTGGAACACATTCAGATGTAAATATTAATGATAGGCAGCAGTTTTAAGCTGCACAGCGTCAGACCTTTCAGTGGGGATGTGTGGTCTATTATATCTGACATCTCTCATGATTAAGTAGTAATAATACAGTAAATGGTTCTTCGATAGGCTGAGAATGAGTCATATCTAGGCTGTCAAGATTGCTCATACTGACGTTCAATTATGTGTTCTAATAAAACACATAGGTCCAAACTATATTTGAATATCTAATCTCATTCATTATTCCTTAAACCAGTACATAACATAACTATGCCGTCTAAAGGATGTGACCTCTCTGACGTGCTGCAGTCAGCGTATCATCTCCGGTTGTCAGTGTTTGTGGTTGCTGGTAGCATGTCTGCTGCTCCAGCTCCACCCAGATAAATCAGTTATATTCTTCATTATAGCAGCTAATTACAGCTGCTATACATTTAAACTTACACTAGTTCAAGCACTCATAGCTCTCTCCTTTTAACAATGTTGTCACTAATCCCACAGCTCTTTACACACTATTCAGTTCTGCTCGTTACAGTACTTTAGCTCAGCAGTTAGAGAATGGTTCTCTCTCTTTCCTGCTCTCTGTTGCTCAGTGTGTCAGTGTCAGTTATTCCTCTGCCTCTTTTAGTGATAATGGTTCCTGTAATAAATGTAGTTTATTTTCTATTTTCAAACGGGACTTTTTTAAATTGCTCAGAGTGCTCTCTCAATTATTCACTGGTTTGACCTTCAATTCATTGTCTGTTATGCCGATAGCCACGGTGGTGCTGCTGTTTTCACACAATTTTCACAATCAAATCTGTTTTAAAATTATATTATTTAATCAAATCCGGAATATTTATCCAAGACCATACAAACAGTCTGATAGCTTCATATTTACATGGATTACCACAGTGCTGCAGAATATTGCTGCAACAATTCTTGCACCTGTTTCTCCGTTTTGAACATACAGGCAGTTTTTTTCTTTCACTTCTGCTCGTTTTCTCTCTACTTTAAAGAGTAGCTGCCACAATAAGTGTAAGTACTGTGTTGAAGTTCAGTATTAACAACTCGTGTTAAAATGTTATTTAGTTG
>NW_026136904.1:0-5221 GCF_905237075.1 Dicentrarchus labrax | reverse complement strand
GCTGTGGCTCAGAGGTAGAGCGGGCAGGCACTCAAGGTTGGCAATTCCTTCGGCCCCTCGCTGCATTGAGCGAGAGGAGGATGCTATGTATCTAGACTATAAAGGTGCTATATAAGTACAGTCCATTTACCATTTATAATATATTAATATTAAGGATTGCTAATGACAATTCTATTCAACTCTTATTATTCTCTATCTCTGCTTCTTTCTCTTTTTCTTTTGCACTGTTGCTGGTGGCAAGAATGAGCTAGTCCCAGTGGCAGGGCTTCTATCTTCATCTCTCCTGATTATGACAGCTGTGACTCCCTATACCAGCAGTTTCATGAGCTCACGTGGTTGGTGGGACTGAGCACCAACGCAAGTCGGCGGACAGCCGGGAAACATTCCAGTCGAGCTGCCATTTCTGTCTCCAGTGCAAAGCAAAACATAAAACAAACCTCTGAGCAACAGTGAGCTTCCGTGTTGCTGCCAGTCCCAGCCCCCGCTAACAGTGGTAGTATGTCAAGTAGGGAGAGCCAACAGGGACATTCTTGTGTGGGTTGTGGTGTTTCTGTGGCATTAGAAGATGGCCATGGTGGTGTGTGCTGTATCTAGGACATCAGCACGCATTGTTGTCCAGAGAAAATCCACATTCATGCATGGACTGTTTCATAATGCCTGCATGTACTAGACAGGCTTGTTGTCCTTTTTTTGGTGTGAAGGTTCTTCATTCATGAGGTTCGCAGGGGGAAAAATTGGAGAGAGGTGGACAAGGGGATAGTAAGTTGGTTGAAGTCACAAAGGGAAAAGGGGAGTGTTGGTCACCATGTCTTCCCAGATTCATAGGCAGCTGTAAGGAGCAGGCCTCATATTAGCCCCTGTCTGACCCCCAGCCAAATGAGAGAACCACTTTCAAATAGGAGTCAGCCTGCCATTTTGAAGAGCCAATGGGCAGGGGCAGCCAGAGCTCTGAAAGTCCCTTCCCTGAAAATTTTTGGTACCCATCTCCGTGCACAAGATATTTCAGGAAACTTTACTCCGCACTCCAAGGCCTCAAGGTGAATAGAGCATCTGTACCTCGTCCAACACATGAAGTTCCAGAATGGGGAACTGGGGACCTCAGGCCCTAGCTGAGGCTCTCTGGAGGTGCTGACAAATCTCAAGACCTGGCCTGCCAGCCTCCCCTAGCACCCCTGGATTCAGGGGGGCTGGAACAAGTTTCTTCGCCCTTCGGAGATGCAGGATATTTACAGTTCCCAGGGTAAGGCAAGCCGTCACTGCAGGGAACTGGTCTGACACCATCGGCCTCAGGGACACCTACTTCCAGATTCCTATCTGGCAGGGACACTGGCATTTCCCGAGGTTATGCTTTGAAAGCAGAATATTCGAGCCCCAGGTCTTGCCTTTCAGCATATCTCAGGCTCTCCAGACAGTCACTCAATGCATGGTTGCAGTCCTTGCACCCATGAGACAACAAGGGCTGAGAATTCTCAATTATGTTGAGAACTGGCTGGTCTGTGTGGTTTAATCTCAGAAACAGCCATGTAGCCCTGCGTTTGGAGAATGTTCATGGCCTGGGTCTCAGGGCCCATGGAGGTACATGGGGGAATAAAAGGTCTGAGACACAGCTTGGGGCCAGCCCATTATGTGTCTTTAAAGTGATAATAAAAAATTTGAAATCAATCTATAGTCGACTGGGGGCTCTGCATTCATCTCATGGGCATGATGGCAGGCATAATTCAAGTAATCCCTCTCTCCCTGCTACACGAGACCTGTTCAAACGTGCCTGTTGAGCTTAGACCTGTGTCTACAGGATTTCCACCAGACCAAGGTAGTGGTTTCTCAGGCGCATCACAGAGCACTCTGCTAGTGGAGGGACTCAGCCAAGGGAGCGCTCTGGACCGGTGGTCTATCACCAACTTGTATTCACAGACAATACATCCATGGTTGGTTGGGGCACTGTCCACGAAGGCTGGGGTCAATGGTGGCTGGACCAGTCATTGGGTCATCATTAATGTCGTGGAGCTGCAAGCTGCCTCCTTACACTCTGGGGGTTCCTGCAGAGACTGAGAGCTCACCATATCATTATCAGAACAGACTGCGCTGTAACAACAGCATTTCAGTCAGGACCACTTTCGTCAAAATATCTTATATCCCAAGCAGAATTTTACATTTGCGGTATGGCTCTGTTCTGGGACCTCCTGTCCTTCCGCGTGCCTACGTGGAAAACCTTAAGGCAGGGAGAGCACATCCCCTGCCCTTCCATGTGCATTCACGGAAAAGTTTAAGCGGCAGCAGAGACCCCAAAGAACCCACACCAGGCAACCTCCCTTCCATGAGCTACATGGAAGTGCTAGTAAGAGGAGCCAGCAGGACTATAAACCAATACGTCTAAGCAGACACTAGTTGAAGTACATGGCTAAGTATACAAGATATCCCCGGAAATTATACATTAATGAATTTAACCTGAAATTACAGGGCACTTATTGCTTTTGGAGCATCAAGAATTGCTTGGCCTCAGGCCTGAGATATCGTTCGTAGCAGATAATGAACATACCCATAGCCTTTTGCAGTCTAGACAGGAGCTACGGATGCTGCATTTGTTGCTGCTCCTATGCGAATTGAATGGAGGAGTTATTTAATGTAGATTAGCTAATGCCAGATTGCATATACTGAAGCAGTAGATAGCCTGTAGGATTGCATGGTTGTGTTTAGTCTAACACGGTTTGAGAAAATGGGGGCAAGTCAGGCTGGATGGCGCTGCCTCCGGGCACAGCTGGTAAATTCTAAATTCAAACCGGTACAAAATCAGCAATTGTTATCCAAGCATGGAATATGAGATGCTCTAATAATGAATTTACCCAACATAGATAACCAAGTGAGGCGCCTTTACAAATCTATTAATGAATGGATGTTGGCAGTTGCCTCATTGTCGCAAAAAATTATTGTTTCCTTGACCAGTCTTTTCCCCACAGAAACATGAAACAATTGGGTACATTCATTAAAAAGGTAGAAGAGGCATTAGCTGGCGAGATGACAGTATTTTAGCCATATGTCTGTGAACCACTATTATTAAAATACCCCCAAAACCTACAGAAGGGCGGTTATCATACAGGTCAATCATGCCACTCTACTGTATGCTTGAATTAATTATATCTCCATTATGTCTGTACACAACACCGAAAACTGTGGGATCCATTGCTCTTCCCTAAATGCCCCTCATGTCTGCTCTCTGTCTTCTAAGCTCAGCAAAGCTGTTCATTAGTGTTCTAGTAGATCATAGCAGTCACACTATTAGACCTTGCTGTTGACATAAAGCTCCCAGGGTGAACTGGCACACAGTGTTCGATTCATTTATATGTACTCAATATGCTGCATCTTTTATATACTAATGGCAAATGATGATTCTAGCTGCTCATTGTAAAATAAGGAGATGCCATACCATTATCACACAGAAGAGAGATCGGGACTGGGGCTCGGATCTGCAGCTCCTCATCCAAGCTCACCATATCATGGAGTGCTCTATAAATCGGAGAGGTAGAAGCCTGGATATAAGGGAACTTCCCTTATATCACACATGCCAATTTAAGATGTCTACAAGGAGAGCAGTTCTCTTTGGAAATTACTACTGCCTGCTGCTTTCATTACCTCACTTCTCTGATGCGATTTGCATCAGTACACTATCTAGAGTGAAGCCTAGAACTCTAGCCTTACAGGGCCTGATGTTTCTCCTTGATAGCAGAAGACCTAATGTTTTAAAAGGTATATTTAAGAGCAAAAATGCATGGTCTGGATTTTGAATTGATAGTCAACTAACAGAAAATCGTCTATGATGATGAGCACGAAAGCAGTTGCAGTTATTAAAAGAATCCAGCAGAGAGCCTGACAGTCATGTGGGGGCTGCTGTAACAACCAAAGGTGAGCCTAACTGAGAAGTAAATTTCTCTTTCATTTAAACCGAACAGATGCCAATGTGAAGGTGTACATGACTTAAATGCATCTGTGACATCTGCCTTGGCTAGCCATGCGCCTCTACATGCTTCTTTAATCAACTGATGGCATTGTAGATTATAGCATAAAATAAGGGAAAAGTGCCAGAGGATTTAAACTATTTATGCCTTAGTTTCGCTTTGCAAGAGCAGATAAATTAATAATTATGTTATTTATTTTCCTGAATATTTCCTGGTAGCTATACCTTAATGCTTGTTGAGAAGGCGATTTATGAATGGACCAATATGAACCTTTGTTATCCTTTCTTCAGTAAAGCATCGACTATGTCAGCTCTTCAAAGCAGATTGTAGGTTTTGCAACCAAGTCAACCCAGCTAAGAACCATGAACCAGCCCTATAACAGAATGCTTTTAAAGCGCCTTCCCAGCTCAGGGACGTTGGTCAGGTTGAAGGCTGATCTCTCATGTCCCCTTTTGAGAGGCAGCACGTTCTTCCCTATGGTGATTGGGACTGCACTTCCCCAGCATTCTCGGCGGGAATGTGACGCCGTCAAACAAGCTGCTGTGACGTCATCGTCAAGCGCTGCACCTGTGGGACCATGCGCTCTACCTGTAGACAGCGAAGAGGGAAACAGGCCAACGCGCGGACGAAGACTGGCCGCCTGACGTGCCGAACCGAACTCCTGGACCCTTGAACCCATGACGGCAAGCGACAATCCGGATGTTGGACAGAACTGACAAGCAAGACAGGTGGAGCCGCCGCTGCCTGGGACCCGCGCTCCCTGAAGGCAGCGCAGCACCGGAGCCGAGCCGGAGCCGGGCCTGCAGCGGAGCCGTGAGGAGCAATTCTCCTCCTCTGCGGACCCTCCAGAACCAGAGCAGCCGGGACAGAACTGCGGATGCTGTAAAAGCGACACTCTCCCCAACAGCCGAGATCGCTGCTGAGACTTCACAATGCAATCGACCCGCCATCATACTCACCGCAGACAGGACAAGTAGAAACAACTGACAAAACCACAAACAAAGCACACAACATCCTGGCAAAAAGGCTTGTAGAGGAAGCAGCAGAGATAGGCAGGCAGGCTAAAGCAGCTTAAATAAGGCGCCATGCATGATGTTTGCCAATTGATGCTTGAGGAAATCAGGTGAGCTGTCAGCTGACTGTGTATGGTATCCAATGGGAAGTTTAGAGGAATCAGCTGATGTATGTTTATGACTAGCTGTGATCGTATGATATAGCTGTAACTGAGCTAAGCCTGACTTCGTGCCCTGCCTGAACTAACGCTATGCTCA